>NC_083467.1:1705000-1772500 GCF_030014155.1 Tachysurus vachellii
CAGGGTAAGCAGGACTCGACACTGTTATGTGTATTTGCACACATTCATTTGGAATGTAATTTTCTATGCATTTATATAAACAGCAGTGAATCACAGTTCAAACGCAGGACAATAAACAGTGACTTCAGAGATGATTTTATATCTGAGGAAATAAAGCTCAGCAGGATCTGCGGTTATAGGAAATGTGTTATATCACATGGTGCTGTGAAGGCAAACGTTAAATAAACATTCTGTTTACATGCCAACTTAACTTATCAACGATTGTTTATGTTACGTTATGTTAAGGGTACTTTTATTCATTTTTAAAGCCTAAATTAGAGATTTACTTGCACACACTATCCAGAAAAATCATTAAGGTCATCTTTGTGTAACTTGCTGGTTGGTTAAAAATGAAAAATGAGAGTGCTTTCCCTATAGACTCCGACACACCCTTCCAACTCCGGTTAAACACACTGTCTGTTTTCAAGTCTGGTCTCAAAACTTCTCTCTAAAGGCAGGACGTATAGAATGATACCGGCTTCCAGTTTTGCTTCCATCTTATGTCTAAGTTCTGACATTGTTTCTGTTTGTGGCCTCAGTATTATCTTATATTTACTGCTGAGGGGGAAGTCGTGGCCTAATGGTTAGAGAGTCTGACTCCTAACCCTAAGGTTGAGGGTTCGAGTCTCGGGCTGGCAATACCACGACTGAGGTGCCCTTGAGCAAGGCACCGAACCCCCCCAACTGCTCCCTGGGCGCCGCAGCGTTCACAGTGTGTGTATGTGTGTTCACTGCTGTGTGTGTGTGCACTTTGGATGGGTTAAATGCAGAGAACGAATTCTGAGTATGGGTCACCGTACTTAGCCGTATGTCACATCACGTCACGTCACATTCATATTTCATAGGGCCTTGATGGGCGTCGGGTCTTGAACCCCAATCAACAACCCAGAGCCGTAACCACTTGAGCCACCACTGTCCTCGTGCCACTTGGGGCACACGGAGGGGGACACCTTGGATGCGGTGCCAGTTCATCACAAAACACAATCAGGAACACACACACTTACATGCTATGGACAATATAGAGATGTGAATCAGACTACAGCGCATGTCTGTGGACTGGGGAAGGAAACCGGAGTACCCAGATACAACCTCCAAAACATGGGATGAACATACAAAATCCACATATATATATATATATATATATATATATATATATATATATATATATATATATATACTCACAGGCCACTTTATTAGGTACACCTTACTAGTACCGGTGTGGTCTTCTGCTTCTGTTGCCCATCCGCCTCAAGGTTCGACATGTTGTGTGTTCAGAGATGCTCTTCTGCATACCTCGGTTGTAACGAGTGGTTATTTGAGTTACTGTTGCCTTTCTATCAGCTCGAACCAGTCTGGCCATTCTCCTCTGACCTCTGGCATCAACAAGGCATTTGCGCCCACAGAACTACCCTCACTGGATATTTTCTCTTTTTCGGACCATTCTCTGTAAACCCTAGAGATGGTTGTGTGTGAAAATCCCAGTAGATCAGCAGTTTCTGAAATACTCAGACCAGCCCGTCTGGCACCAACAACCATGCCACGTTCAAAGTCACTTAAATCACCTTTCTTCCCCATTCTGACGCTCGGTTTGAACTGCAGCAGATCGTCTTGACCGTGTCTACATGCCTAAATGCATTGAGTTGCTGCCATGTGATTGGCTGATTAGAAATTTGCGTTAACGAGCAGTTAACAGGTGTACCTAATAAAGTGGCCGGTGAGTGTGTGTGTGTATGTATGTACGTATATATATATATATATATATATATATATATATATATATATATATATATATATATATAATTAAATAATGAGTGTTTATTTCTGTCAATTTACAAAATGCAAAGTGAGCAAACAAAAGAAAAATCTAAATTAAATCAATATTTGGTGATACTACCTTTTGCCTTCAAACCAGCATGAAGCGATGGCACGACCCCCACAGAGCCCTGATCTCAACATCATCCAGTGTGTCTTGGATTACATGAAGAGACAGAAGGATGTGAGAAAGCCGACATCCACAGAAGATCTGTGGTTAGTTCTCCAAGATGTTTGGAACAACCTACCGGCCGAGTTCCTTCAAAAATTGTGTGCGAGTGTACCTAGAAGAAACGCTGCTGTTTTGAAGGCAAACGGCGGTCACACCAAATATTGCTTAGATTTAGATTTCTCTTTTGTTCATTCAGTGCATTTTGTTCATTTATGAAAATAAATGTTTAACACTTCCATTTTTGAAAGCATTCTTTTTTTACAGCATTTTTTCACACCTCATAATATAATATAATATATATAATTCATAATATACCAATATTATGGTAACATGTACATGACTTGCTTGTGTTTGCAGTGGGATGTTCTTATTATGTATTATACATCGTGAGTGAGTGAGATAAAGTGTGTACTTGTGCCAGAACATTGACATTTAATATATATAAAAGTGCTGCAAAAAAAGTTACAGGAAAACTTTTTTTTTTTCCTGATAGACTGGGTTGGAAATATCATGACCTTATATAACCATCTAACAAATGACCCTTGTCTACAAGTGTATCTCTCCAGAAGTATCCAGAAGGGCATCATCCCTTAAGCCTGGCACTTAAAGAGCATTAATAAAGATCTCCACACTCCCAAGCTTGGGCAGGTGTGTTATTTATGCAGTGGGAGGGAAGTGTAACTCATTTCCACATACTGTAATGACAGACCTCTTTCTCCTCCCTCCCCTTCATCCTTCTCTCTTCTCTCAGTCGCAATCTTCCGCCTTCTCGACAAACTGTTTCTCCTTGCATCACAAAACACACACACACACTCCCACACACACACACAAAGTCCTCACTTATCACCTGAACGACTAGCTCCAAAAATCATCACTTGTACACCCCTTAATCTAGTCAAAACCTGCTGTCTCTCTCCATCCCGTCTTTTTATCTTTTCTCCTCCTCACTTCTGTGACTTCTGTACAAATGCAGGTCTTATTGCGGGATGTCTAGGCAGATTGCTGAACAAGTTATCTGAGGAAAAACAACTTTTTTTTTAATGAGAAATGGATGATCGGGTCTGAGTCATGCCCCCATTTAGCTTCCATCCAGCAGCTTAATTAATGAGAGCTTAAAAATAAAAAGATATTCCACACCTGGAGTCTTATTTTTAGATACTTTTATGCTTTCTTCTTAAAACAAGAAGTTTTATCTGATCTTTCGTCAACTCTCTTGATTAAAGGTGGGGTCTCCAATATTTGAGAAATGCTTCTGAAAACTGCGTTAGGCCACCAAACAAAACAAAAATCAAAACAAACGTGTAGCCAATGAGCTTAAAGGGGCGGGGCTTGTCAATACGGGCGAAGAGAGTGTTCAGTACGCTTCCCGAGTCAATAACTCCTGAGCTAAACGCTGTTACTAGCAAAACGCGGTTGTAGCTGCTTCTCTACATTACGACGATAGAAAAGAGGTGTTATTTGTGTAGTAACAGCGCAAATTTGTACGAATTTGAATAATATTTTGTTAGATTTTACACTAATCCTAATACAACGCAGATATTGCTTAAATTGTATTACAAACAAACTGCCCCAGGCTGCGGATGAGTGTGTGAATGTGCATCAGATAAATCAATTCATAAATCAGACAAATAAAGTAAATTATTTAGGGTAATTGTGTCATCAGATAAAATTGGGCCACGTGTGTTCTTAAGAATGTGAAACCCTGTTTGGGCCGAGAACATTTGCATTACGCCAAATAAAAACACAAGGCCTGCTTCCTGATTTTGGCTAAATACCAAAAAAAAGTGCTTCCATTCATTCCCTCTTCACTCTGCCTAGGTGGGATCCATAATACTGCATCATTAATGTTGATGGAATTTAAAATTAATCCAATTAAATATAGGAAAAATTGGAATATTGTGGAATAAGCTCATCCAGGATGAATCCCTGACTCCTGGGTTTTCCTGGAATATTCTCCGGATATCACCTTGGTATCTTCACCTATCAAATGTATTATGATCAGTTGTCATGAGTTTGCAAGATAAAAGCCATTGAGACTGTTGGAATACAGATCGGAAGGCTGTGAGTTCAAATCCCAGGACCGCCAATCTGCTTCTGCTGGACCTAGGGACCTTATCTGCTTGGTAACTGCTTCAAGGTGTGTGTGTGTGTGTGTGTGTGTTTGATATATATATATATATATATATATATATATCTGGATCTAACTTAACTGTATAGAGATAGAATCACATAAGAACATGCTTCGGTCATTTGAGTTTTGAGACACTTGGACAAGATTTAATCTGCTGTACAATTCTATTAAATGTAAGAAAAGTGGTGTGTGTGTGTGTGTGTGTGTGTGTGTTTGTCCAGAGTTGGAGTACATGGAGTTAAAGCAGTTTTGCCCCTCATTGGGTGGTCCTCAGATTACTAGCTGACACAAAGGTGAAATAAGAAAACAACAACCTGCCTCAAAGCGGAATTTTAAAAAGGTTTAGTTTCAAAGAGAAGAAATTGGGAGTGAGGACAGACATACAGCAGTCGTTATAGGGACATGACCAAACCCAGTGCACAGCATCAGTAGGGAATGTTAGCGTATGGCTCTGGTTACACTCTTGTGCAATACAGATGCCATGTCATGTTTAGCTGCTATGTTGTGCACTGATTAGACGTGTTTACGCAGGTCATATGATCTGGAGTGACAATAGAACCGAGCCCGAGTCTCAATACGAATCAAAACAGCAGCCTAATGAGTACCAGGCGATGCTTCCCCCCCTCTTGCTTTTCAGACGTGACAGGCCTAATCACAATGCCTGCGCCTGATTGAAAGAGGCTGCTCTAATTTCTTTTTTGCTCTTTTTTCCATTCATGGAAGGAAATATGGAAAGGAAGTGTGCGTTTGCGGCGTGCCCGTTGTTTACGTAAAGCACAGGAGCCGTGATACAATGTGAAAATAATGCGGGGCATTAGCAGAGGCTAGCGTTACAACGAAGCATTGATCCGGATGCTTTCCAAAAAGCGAGCGTGTCATAATCCATGGTAATTTGTTATGAGCTATCCAATCTACACATTAACAAGCATTTGACATCTGTTTCTTTTCATACTTTAAGCTCCATGAGCAGTCTGCAGGATCATTACAGACCGATAGAAACCAAGAATGCTGGACTGCCATAATCAAGTACATCACTGAACCTACCACGACTGTGAACCACCATCTGAACTGTAACTCTATATATAGAAGAGGAAAGAAGGACATAAACAAAATTCCTAAAAAAGCAGGAGTGCTTTGTCACATTCCTCAGCTGAAAGTCTTCATACAGAGAAGAATGGACCTTCTAGAAAAAGTACCACCTGGGCATTATGCAGGTCCTGACCCAAATTGTACTGTATGCTGAATCTCTCAGTCTCTCACGGCGACCGTTAAAACATAATGTTCTAACATTAATGCCTTGTAAATAATAGATCTGCTTCATCAGCCTCGATCTAGCGGCAAAGCCAGGTGAAAAGGTTCTCTCTGAGTGCACGCTTGAAGAAGAGAGCAGGCTTTCAGATATCTGACAGATGAGTTGGCATGGAGACGGAAATGTCTTGATGACTTGATGAGGGGCGTGAGGAGATGTAGAGACACTGCAATCAGCAGAATTTGATCCTGTATAAAAGACACGGTCGGACCATTCATATGCCGAGAACCTAGTTGTGGCTTTTCCTATGGAGCCCAGAACATCTTAATGAACAATTATGGGTCTGAAACGTTGGCCCGTATCTGTTCTGGCAACGGGCATCCACTGCAAAGCATCACTGCCAATTAAGTTATTAGTATATTATGAAGCGTCGAGTGGCAAATCATAAAAGCAAGTGCTGCGTCGTAAAATACGAGATGCTCAAGATATCGATTATCCGCCGTAGTCTAAGAACTGCGACTGCACACGCTACGACAGGCTTAATAAAACTAATGGTGGTTACTTTGGCAAAGGGTAGTGATAACAAGGTCAATGTCATAACCTAATGAGGACCGGACTCTAAATGAATGTGTATGTAGCGTCTGTTTGGCTCACCATCACCGAACCACTTCCCCGAGATGGCCAAGAACCAAGCACAAACAAAGCTGTGCCTCCTACAGGGCTGGAAGCATCAGTCAAGTGCTCTGCTCTAATCAAACACACAATAAGGATTGATATCCATCCCCATCCGTGGCTTTTCTTCGCCAATTAAAGCTGCCTGGTCTCGACGAACCCTACGCGGCTGTGGCTGGAGCTGCTACTGTGCTCCATTTCCCAGTGCAGCTAGCTTCCACACTTGCAAACACCCTAATTACCTTGTTATTTTGCCATGCAAACTATTCACAGCATCTGCTAAAAAGCCATTCCTGCTCAATGCTTTTAGAATACAGCCAACCAGAGAGTGTGCGTTGCGGGGGGGAAGCCAATCAGCGTAGCACAGAATGGCATTTTCAATAGCCTTTTCAGAAATGGTGTGCTTGCAATTATATCCCCCCCGCTCTACTTCCTGCCAAGCATCCTTTTTGTCCTGACCCATAATTCTAGGGCTGATTCATGCCCCCCCCCCTCCTTTCTTTTTCTTTTTCTAACATCTTGGCAAGTCAAATTCTGGAGAAGGTTTATCATCACAGATCATGGGGCAATATCTCTCCAGATAATGTGGAGAACTTCCATTACTTTATACAATGTTTCCATTAGGCCTGTACATAGCATCCATTCGGCTTTCTATTCTCTCTCTATCTCTCTCTCTCTCTGTGTCCTGGCCAGAGGGAGGCTCTTTGGCTGGTGGATTGATGAATGAGATTAAGCTAATGCAGGCACGGGGCACACCGAGGCACCTGAGGCATGCTCATGCATCGCGATCCTGCCTCTTTCTGATTAACTTCGCAAACTGATTGAAATCAAGTCCAAGAGGCACGCATTAAATGGCTAATCCCACACAGACGCCGCTCTACATGTTCGCCAAACTAGCGGCCAGCTCATCGGTATGCAGAGTCTCCGTGCTACGGAACGAGGGAAAATAGCAGATGTTCAAACTTCAGATTATGGCTTAAATGATAATAATTTGTAAAAATGTCCTCCTGAGACTAAGCTCTACTCTGAGTAACCCCTTAGGCATTGACATGCTGAAACTAAATGTAATACAAGTTGTTAAACTGGCAATTTTTATCTCATGCTAATGTGACAATAATCAGTTTGGGACTAATTCCAAAAATATGCTGCTCCGATCTGACAGCAGTTCAGAAGAAAATCACTCCGAATAATACATGTTCTGTGCCTTCGGTTTTAATTAGTCAATGACGTCTCCTTTTCCTCTTGCCCTACTGACTGCGAACAACGGCGATGACGAAAACGTGATCGGATATTCTACAGCCGTCCACCTTCCATTCTTCCTCCTGCCATCTTCACTCTCATCTCCTGTCCTAGCAGGTGGACCAATAATGCAGTTTATTTTCTCTCATTACCTCTCCTTCTGTTTTCTCTCCACCTGGTTCACTAACCGTAATTCAATCCTCTTGCTTTCTCAGTGGGTCTTAAGTCACTTTAACATTCTGCACACATCCCTCCTCTCGCCTTTAAAAAAAAAAAAGCAAGGAGAGAAATCGCCGCTATAGGCCCTGTGGGAAGGTTAGTAGGTTAGCATAGTGATGCAGCATGTTTCAGTGAATTATCTGATTACTAAGCAGCATGGTGGAAAAAAAAACAGTCTTTGGCAAACAGACGATTTGGCCATGATTGCTTTCTTCTGTTTACACAGCGCCGGGACACCCGTTTCCATTGAGGTGATTTTCCTGTGTACAAGCAGTACATGGAAAATATGGAGGCTGTAATAAAAATGCAAAGGTTATACAACGTCGTTTAACTATCACATGCTTGACGACGGTATGTATTATTGCGATCGTTTAAATCGAGCGAAATTAGTGTTTAATCTTCTCGTTCAACATCCTGCAAACTCTGCGCTAGGAAACAACTAATGACTGAGTCGTACTCCAATAAATTAAATAGAATTCCACTTTCAAAAATTCATTGATCTTCTATCGCTTATTCGAACTACCTCGCGTCACAGGGAGCCTGTGCCTATCTCAGGCATCATTGGGCATCAAGGCAGGATACACCCTGGACGGAGTGCCAACCCATCGCAGGGCACACACACACTCTCATTCACTCACACACTACGGACAATTTTCCAGAGATGCCAATCAACCTACCATGCATGTCTTTGGACTGGGGGAGGAAACCAGAGTACCCGGAGGAAACCCCCGAGGCACGGGGAGAACATGCAAACTCCACACACACAAGGCGGAGGTGGGAATCGAACCCTGACCCTGGAGGTGTGAGGCGAACGTGCTAACCACTAAGCCACCGTGCCCCCACTTTAAAAAACAAACGCAACAAAGAATTTCAGGTAATTATGCCATCAGATAAAATTCTGCTCAAATTTGGTGGGGCCACATGTGTTCTTAAAGTATGTGAAAGGCTGTTCAGGCCAAGAACATTTGTATCATGCCAAATAGAGAAACAAAGCCTGTTTTCTAATTTTGGTTCAATCCCAAGAAGTGTTTCCATTCACTCCCTCTCCACTTCTCCCTAGGGGGGATCTCTGGTAATACAACATCCTTGTTTTTGAGAGGATTTCCAATTAATCCAATTAAATATTGGAAAGAGTAAAGTTGGCATCAACCACATCCCTTTTCTATGTAGTTTTTTTTTTTTTTGGCCAAAGCAGATTCTTGGAAGACATAAGACTAGATTCCCTTCTGCTCTTGTTCCAGATAAGATTATGTCCAACTGTCACTTGGATCTCTCCAAGTGGAAGGGAGTTGACTTGTGGGAACAGACTTCCAAATTGAGTCTTTATCAATGAAATTCCTTAGAGGCATCAAGGTACTTTTCCGAAAGAGACCAAAAGTAACTGCAGACAAGCGGAAGAGTCAAATATATTAAAAAAAAAATAAAATACTACTAGATATCACCCCAAAACAGGTAAAATAATAAAAGGGAAGAAAGTAAAAAAAAAAAGAAAATACTAATAATATATATATATATATATATATATATATATATATATATATACATATATACATATATATATATATATATATATATATATATATATCATGTCTAACTGAGACTGAAGGGAAAAGCCATAAATATTAGTGAGACACTTAGACGGAGGAGTTCATGATACATTCATGGCAACTTGCTGATGAAGCATCATTTCAAATGATTTAGAGCTCTGCTTAAGTCTTTTAGAATGTGGGAGAAAATAATACAGGAAACATTCATTAAAAATTAACACATAAGAAACCTAGAATTGCCCAAGAACGTGGCAAATGTAATACGAATAAAAACAAGAGGGCTTCTGTCCCGTCATCCCTGCTGGCTAGATGGGTTCGAAGTACACATAATCTCTCATTTTTTATTTGGACTCATTTCTAATGGTTTCAGATGTTGAAAAAAAAACAAAGAACCCGATTTTCATCAATCACACATCAGTATTTGTGGCAGGAGATGGAAGGTTGGCTCAGGTCCGGCGTCATCCGTCCACATATTCACAAGCAGGGAAAACCGGTCCAGCAGAAAGCATCCAGGTTTGGGTCAAAGGCTTGCCAAGGTTTTGTAAATGTGTGAAGACAGTTCCTTGGAGAAGGAAAGGATGTGTGAATTGCAAGAGAGTAGTGCAGGTGTTCTGAGTGTGCTGCCAAATTGAGGTCCAGCGTAATGATTTTTGTGGGCACTAACAATGAAATTATGTTTTGCCTCAAACATGACCTACCGAGATGCATATTCCCAAATGGAATTTCTGATCCTTTGAGGATTTTTTCACAACTGCACATCAATAAGGAAGATGCATTGATCTCCTGGAACCACAATCGAAGCCTTACTAATTATCTACCTTACTAACTAAACCTAGGGTAAGGGCTAGTTCATTATTTACAATAAAATGAACCCTTAAACCTAACACTAACCTAAATACTCAAATAACCAGGCTCACCAAGCCTACAGCAAAACTTTATCCATAAGCAATTAAGCATATTTTAAACGTATTAAGTTAAAAAAAACATTGAAATCTTGAAAATTTTTAATTACTACTAATCAAATATTTTAACATCCTGTCTGTGAAACACTGTGATGGGAGCATCGTACTTTAGGGTTGCTTTGCTGCCTCAAGGTCCACTGAACAACTTGAACTGTATGAAGTATGAACAGAGAATAATTTATAGGAAAATTGTCTTAAAAAAAGGAAAGGAGCTAAAATAATAATAAATACAAATACAAAATGGGGGCACGGTGGCTTAGTGGTTAGCACGTTCGCCTCACACCTCCAGGGTTGGGGGTTCGATTCCTGCCTCCACCTTGTGTGTGTGGAGTTTGCATGTTCTCCCCGTACCTCAGGGGTTTCCTCCGGGTACTCCGGTTTCCTCCCCCAGTCCAAAGACATGCATGGTAGGTTGATTGGCATCTCTGGAAAATTGTCCGTAGTGTGTGAGTGAATGAAAGTGTGTGTGTGTGTGCCCTGCGATGGGTTGGCACTCTGTCCAGGGTGTATCCTGCCTTGATGCCCAATGACGCCTGAGATAGGCACAGGCTCCCCGTGACCCAAGGTAGTTTCAAGTTGACAGCATTTAGACCACAACTCCAGGAAAAAGATTTAAAAGTCAGCAAAATGGTTCAGAAAACTGTTTACTGTAAACTATCGCCGTAATAATAATTGTTAGTATAGCTGCTTATCTTCAGCACGTTAGCTTGCCGTACTCGTCACATGATCAAAGGGCACAATGTTGTCCCCCGACTAACACAATCCACCCATTATTCAACCCAGACATATTAAATTATACAGACAATCTATTTCACGTTGTACTGGACCCGTCTGGACCTAAGAGTAAACCCAAGTATGTGCTGCATTATGCAAATTAGTTAGGTGCAATAAAAAAAAGGAAGAAAGAAGCTCATGGGAGATTTATTACAAATAGTATATTCTAAAACCCTGTACACAGTTCCGCATGCTGCTAGATTCTGTTCTGAATAAACGCGTGATGATCCGCGACGGTAAGAAAATGAATGTCATTGTACGTAAGCGCCACTGAGGGATCAGCTGCGACAAGTGATGATTAATGCACATCTAATTGAGACGAGTAGAGCGAGGGAGATAGAAGAGAAGAAGCCGTAGAGAAGTAAAAGGAAGAGGAGATAGAAACTGGAGGGAAAAAAAAAAAAAAGAACAGCACTAACCTAATAACAGAAGTGTATGTAATACAAAGCGTAGTATTATTCTGCTACGCCCAGAGGAAGCAAATCCAGGCTTATTTCAGCTCACCAGATTGTACACTTTAACAGATGTTGGAAAGGAACCAATGGTCATGACATGCAGTCGGTGATGATGACCCTGAAAAACATCACACAGTTATTATGATAAATGAATGTATTTGCTGGCATTATTGCTTTCCTCATTCTGTCTTTCGTTCACCGAGACAACCAGCCAGGCTTACGGTACATCCATCGCTCATTTCTCTATTTCCTCCCTCTATCCATCATGACAGTCAATAACAGCTCATGCAATTAAAGATTATGGAGGTATAGGTCATCTGGGTATGTCTTAAAATCATGGGTTGGGTGAAAGGTGAAGCGTGTATAATGGAGAATAATAGTGTCTTATACAATAATAGTGACTCATTTCTTACTGAAGGTCATGGATCGATTCGCTATAAAATTTAAAAGACGACAGAAGGGTATTCTGGGGTCCTTGAAAATTTAGATCTCTAATAAAGGTTCTTTGGTAGTACTTCTGGGGGAACGAAGAAAGGGTCAATACTTTTTAAATACTAAAGATATATTTGAAAGCTGTATTTATCCAAAGAACCAGTTAAGAATGTACTACTCGATAGCTATTTACGTATATATTATTTAATCCTGAACTAATATATATAATTAGTTAACTACAGTAATTATAAAACATTGATATAATATAGGGGGCACGGTGGCTTAGTGGTTAGCACGTTCGCCTCACATGGGGAGAACATGCACATACAAGGCGGAGGCGGGAATTGAACCCCGACCCTGGAGGTGTGAGGCAAACGTGCTAACCACTAAGCCACCGTGCCCCCCCTTTCCCTGTGAGTATACAATTAAAAATAATCTTCATATAAACCAAAGATGTCTTCTGCCTTTCCGAGAGTCTCTGAATTCTGATTCATTCCTGTCTATATTTGTCCCATTAAATAAGCAGCACAGGGTTCTTCATATTTTCACTGTGTTCACTTTGAGCAATAATAAGGCACAACAGACTGTCTGGCTCCGCTGCCAAGCATATGGCGTATGTATCACACTTCAGTATATGGTTGAGAAAGCCGTATGCAGCCAGAAACGAAAGCAGCCTTACCGATCGTGTTCTCGGCTCCTAATTGTGAGTTATTTTACTCTAGCGCTCATTACGCCTTCTGTTTGTAAAGAATATTCCACAGATTCATTAGCAAAAGATGAACTGTTCACTGGATCACGTTATGAGTGTAAAACCTAACCGTTGTGTACAAGTATAACTTCAAAGAACTATTAAAGAAATGAGACTGTGATTAATATAAATAATTTATATAGTTAAAATTATTTATTTAGCATTTAAAATACGATATTTAAGTGAAGTGAAGTGACGTGACATACGGCTAAGTACGGTGACCCGTACTCAGAATTAGTTCTCTGCATTTAACCCATCCAAAGTGCACACACACAGTAGTGAACATACACACACACTGTGAACACACACCCGGAGCAGTGGGCAGCCATTTATGCTGCGGCGCCCGGGGAACAGTTGGGGGGTTCGGTGCCTTGCTCAAGGGCACCTAACTCACCTAACCACTAAGCCACCATGCCCCCCCATTTTAATTTAATTTTATATATTTATTTTTAACTGCTGAGTAAGCTACATTTCAATTTCCGGTCCCCGTGTTAAAAACAATAGAGTAAGCTTTCAGGAGTTATCCGAGTATGGACAAGACTTAAGGATTTCGAAGTGAAGGCACCAGATTGCACATCAGCCTGACGATCGCCGACACGTTCCGAGAACAGGTGGAACGTTCCCCTGAGAGCGATATGTGATAGCTTTGTATATGAGAACACAATTACAAACTAACTAAATTGCAAGGAACTGTCAACTGTACTGTACTGTACATACTAAACACAATTATATATCATATTATATTTATAGATGATAATATTGCCTATGGGGGCACGGTGGCTTAGTGGTTAGCACGTTCGCCTCACACCTCCAGGGTTGGGGGTTCGATTCCCGCCTCCACCTTGTGTGTGTGTGGAGTTTGCATGTTCTCCCCGTGCCTCGGGGGTTTCCTCCGGGTACTCCGGTTTCCTCCCCCGGTCCAAAGACATGCATGGTAGGTTGATTGGCATCTCTGGAAAAATTGTCCCTAATGTGTGATTGCGTGAGTGAATGAGAGTGTGTGTGTGTGCCCTGTGATGGGTTGGCACTCTGTCCAGGGTGTATCCTGCCTTGATGCCCGATGACGCCTGAGATAGGCACAGGCTCCCCATGACCCGAGGTATTTCGGATAAGCGGTAGAAAATGAATGAATATTGCCTATAAGGTCAATAATAAAATCTTGTATCGCTCGGACGAATATACGTGCATGAGAAAAGTAGTTCATGTGAACCTCAACGAAAAAAGTAACTTCTTAAAGCATATTAATTATACAAGTTTATTATAATATCATATCATTTAAACTATCGTATCTCTGCGGTAGATTTTATTCCTTTGCTCTTCTCTTCTGTCTTCTTTTATTATTTAATTTTACTAGGTTCTTCGATCGTTCCTTCAGGTTTCCAGCTCGTTATAGATATGCCATCATTTCAGTCAAACCTTCAGCGTACCATTGATTTTGTTCAGGACGGCCGGAAACATCGAGCTTGCATAAAAAAAGGCCTACAGCGTAACGTGAACGATCGATCATGTTTCACGTACACGTTCTACCGTAGAATCGAGTCGGCATGCGATATCACATTTGTTTTCATCATTCCCACTTGGCAAGTCCAATGAAGTGACCTGTTTCCTTTCATATTCCATGGAACAGGATAAAAGTTCCAAGTGAATGATTTCACATGATCGTGTTTATATCAGATGAAACGCCACAGACATGTGACAGATGTTTCACAGCCTCTTCTTATTCACTCGGCACACTGTAAACAAATTCTGTTTTTTTTTCTTTTCCTTAAATCAGTTCAGTTTCTCTGGGTTCACTTATTTAGCCTGGACCACTTGGCCACCTGGGAGAGCAGGCGCTGATTACTCCGGCCTGATGGATGGATCGATGAATCCACGGTAACAGACATAATGCACACCACATTGACGCTAGCCAGCTGAAAGAGAAGCGGAGCTCGTCTGTAGCTCTCCTGGACGTTACGGTAAGGGGTGGGAGAAGCGAAGCCGGTTAGAGAAATGGAAAGCTGGCTGTATTTTGGTATAATTAGGCTATTTCCATCATGAAAGCATTTCCCGGGTCTTGTAAAGAGAATTAGAGTCGTGCTTTGTGTAAATCTGCACCCTCGGGCCATCCTGAGTCGTCGCATTAAGCCAAAAACAGGGCTGCGGCTAATTCAATCAGCAACGCTACAAGCTACAGTAAAGTGATGGCCAGCTCTTTTCTTTACACCAAGCCATTACTCTTAAAATTTTACCTTTATGCCTTTCAGTTTTTAATAACAGCGAGAACATTTTAATGCGTCCGGGCTTAAGCAGCAGAGCATTTACGCTAGTAGAGCGAGCAAGGTAGAGCACGAGACCAAACGGCTGACATGCTACGCGCAATATAATAAGGGCCTGATCTATTAATTACGGCATGTTTCGGCGTGGGAACACCTGTGAGGGAATTGGTTAAGAGAAACAAAATGGTGCTGCTTTGAAGCTGCCAACAGAGCATTAGCGATGATAATAGAAAGAAAAGTATAATGTGTATAAAAATGTAAATGAGAGAAAGAGAGAGAGAGAGAGAGAGAGAGAGAGAGAGAGAGAGAGAGAGAGATTTGAAGCCTTAGGTACCTAAACCCTAATTACCAGGAGGAACACATTAAAAAGAAATGTGTCATTATGTTAACAATTAATATAATTACGTCTGTCCCTGCGGCCAGCATGTTCCAAGTGTGTGTGTTGTGTGTGTGTGTTTGTGTGTCTGTGTGTGTGTGTGGAGGATCAGCAGGGGCATGACAAGCTCCAGAAGACTGCTTACAGTATATCTACGTATGTTTGTCCCAGTGTGTGCATGATTTTATAGCTTAGTGGGGACCCAGAGTCCCCATAAGGATAGGAATGTCTTCCAGTTTGGACATCACGGGGACATTCTGGCTGATGTTGGCATCAGTTACTGTATTAAAAATGGGTGTTTTTTGGATTATTATATTTCCTGAGGTCAAGGTTTGGGTTCTTTAGCAGTTAGAGTCAATATAAGGTCCTCACAAGGTTAGTCTGTATAGAGTGACTTGTGTTGGTCCAGCAGTTCTCTAGACGTCTACTTTGTGAAAAAAAAGACTAAGCACTTCAAAAGAATACTAATAATATTGACTTGCCATTTGTTCCTCTGGGAATATCTCTGTCCTGCTTTTTTTCTGCAGGATTTGCATTTTTTTGTTCTCAGCACACACACACACACACACACACACACACACACACAGCTATAGGCTGAACAATTGGACACATATGGCGTAAGCCATTTTTAATGAAAAGCAACCGGTAAAAAAAAAAACAACATTTTAATATCAAACCCTTATGACATAACCATCTTTCTTATTAATGAGTATTTTGCTGCATACTCAACCTTCAGTGCAGGGCTAATTCATTACAGAAGCTTATAACCTTAGAAAAAACACTTCAAATACCAATATTATATTAACTTTAACATTTACAAATGGAAATTGACCCTTCGGTTATTCATCACAGGTGCACTTCTCAAACGCAGGTAATTCTCTCGGTCTTCTCATCTCTTGCTGCACCTGTTCCTCTCGTACCCGTTTAAACCAACAGAAAGATTTTATCATGGGAGATTCTGGTGACTGTATAATGTGTTGAAATGTCAAAAACGACAGATTTAAATGATTGCTCTCTTTCCCGCTTGGTGCACGTTAAAAAACAAACCAAAGTAAGATACAAACCATATCGGAGAGGATTTTGACAGGAATATTTCGACATAATGAACAACGTCAGATTGTTTACTTGGTGACAGAATATGAGGCTTTTGCACAACAGACACTTTCTTCAAGGATCTATTTCTTGTATATTTCACTATACACTGCAAATTCTGGCTTACTAGATTTGAGTGTATAAACGTGGCCATTGAATATACTACTAACATTTAGAGTAAAATTTAACTCCTAATTACGCCATTTGCTAGACACTGTGTTTTCTGTGATCTGATATCTATCTGATGGTAAAAAGACCAGGTCTAAATGCCCTCCGTAACGTTTTGGAGACGGATATAAATCCGACGGTACAAACCACTTCAGGAGGTGGTCTGGGACGCGTTTCAGATGAAACTGGACAGGTGAAATGAATGTGGTTGTTCAAGCCACATACGTCAGCGCTATACTCCTCCCAAACGGAAGTACGGCACTCAGGTGATCTTTCACCCAGGCGTCTCGTCGGGCCTTAAAACACGCTGCTGCTGCCAGCGAAAATGCAGCAAACAGTAAACGCTGTTTTTTGTAACCTAACCGTCGTAACCAGTTTAATCGTCTTCTTTTTGATCGCGTTCTGAAAACCACACACACCAAAGTGTGTTCCGTTTCAATTACCCCAGAAATGAGGTAAAATATATTAGCATTTTGGGCGGGAGTAGAAAGAGCGGATCGATATCCGATTCGACGAGACGCGTTTATGTGACCTAATGTAAATGGAACAGTTTTAACAAATCAGATAGCTATCGGATCAGAGACAACACGTGAAGTGTCCGGGTGTAAAAAGGCCCACATTTATCTCAGTTATACAACTGACTCATTGAGGCTTGGTGGACCTGGGATTAAAACTCATAACCTTCCGATTAGCAATCCGACACATCACCCACTGAGCTACTGCTTCCAAACAACATCAGTATTCTCTGAAAATCCTTCACAGCATAAAAAAATAGTCTTATGACGTAAAAAAAAGGCATTTTTTGAGCCATCCTCAGAACAAAGTCTAAGATAATGCAGCTGTGCGCAAGCAAGATGTAGACCAAACGACACCAGGGGGAGCCGAATCAGGCCCAGTGCGTAAACACACACCAAAATTCCACCGCTTTAGACTAACCTTAAACATTGCAAACTCACTCATCTCTCTCACTCACTCATTTTCTACCGCTTATCTGAACTACCTCGGGTCACGGGGAGCCTGTGCGTACCTCAGGTGTCATCGGGCTTCAAGGCAGGATACACCCTGGACAGAGTGCCAACCCATCACAGGGCACACACACACACACTCTCATTCACTCACGCAATCACACACTACGGACAATTTTCCAGAGATGCAAATCAACCTACCATGCATGTCTTTGGACCGGGGGAGGAAACCGGAGTACCCGGTGCAAACTCCACACACACACAAGGTGGAGGCGGGAATCTAACCCCCAACCCTGGAGGTGTGAGGCAAACGTGCTAACCACTAAGCCACCGTGACCCCCACATTGTAAACTAAGAGAGAAAATCAAACTCTTTCACAAGTTTATTTCTAACCCCAGAAGTTTGCTGTGTATAGTAAATAAAAGAAAGCCAAGCACTAACTAGCATGCAGCAAACATAACACAAACAATAGTGTGCATATTTTTAAAACTGTTTTAAGTTCATTAAATCTGTCAAATATCGGTTTCTCACGTTCAGAAGTTCTGAAGAAGTTCCTTTAAACTCTGCTTTTCCTCACTGCTAAATGAATTATATACGAATGAAGATGTACTTCTTACATCCCTCGAGAGCAGAGACTAAAATCACAATTCCTGAATGATCATGACCCCCCCGTCATCTATCATCTCTCTTGTAACTCTGCAGACGTTGCATCTCCTGAAAAACGTGTAATCAGCCGTACGTTGGGGAAAACCACGGGAATAGCGGCTGATTGTTTTCCCGAGCATCACCGTTCTATCTGAATAAAGTATTTATGAAGCATTTCTCAGTGGTGACTTACCATGAACATCTCTGTTAACATTAGCTGTTGCTATGGCAGCAGTGAAGCAAGGAAACTTAAAGGGAAAGATCTTCTACGCTCATCATCTACACTCAGTGAACTTTAGAACTTGAATGGAATGAAAATGTTTTAATCAATACTAAATTATTCCATCTTATCACCTTTATCCTGTGATGAAACGTTTCTAACCAGATGGGACTGGGTCTCTTCCAGGATGACCCTCATCCACAGGGTACGAGGCCTCGCTGAATAAGATTATATACATGATTTATACGAGGATCTAAACCTGTCTGAAGAACAGTAGGAGCTTTCGGAGTCGCGCGTTAGCTTTCTACTGCCATCCTCGCAACACCGAATGAAGGAATCTTTTTTATTTTTTTTCAGTTTTAATCCATATAAAAAGTACAGACATGGCACCTTAGTGAGGCTCCACCCATTATTGAGACACATTATATTGTTTTTCGTACTGTGTAATATCCGTGAAAAGTCAACAAATTACCGTTAGCGCTAATGCTCATGTTATACAGTAGAAGACCATTATGGGTATTAAGTGCACCGGTTAGCTCTTAACTGCAGACTAGGTTCGAAGGTTAGAGAGGAAATGGTGCAGTTTTTGTGACTGTCTCCAACTAAAAAGAGCAAGGATGAAAAATCAGAAAGCTTCCTGTAAGGGAAAAAAAAGTCAAATCCCAGAATACCTTATAGGCCTATAACCGGAAATATTATCGATGAACATTTTCATGAATGCAGCCAAAAACCAAGACAAAGCACGAAGCGTAACTTCTTTTTTGTAAAGGAATCCAAAAATTCTTCGTCCAGCTGCCCGTCAGTAAAATTACAACCATTCATTTCATTTTGTCATTAGAAAGATATTACTTGTGCTTTTACAGTCTTTTACAAAAAAGGAAGAGCTTTCCAGGAAATGCTTAATGAAGGACGAAATCATCATTGGAAGTGTTGATCATTAACATAACCACAAACTCTGACTCCAAATACAACTTCGGTTCATCAGCTTCCAATAAAAAAACCTCCTCATAATACTACAATAAAGCAAATGTGGTTATTTTATGGACAATGTAATGAAGCTACACTGGCACACCGTACGTAGGTTCGTGATTTAACGTCAATGCCGTTTTAAGCGATTCTAAATAATCGGATATAAAATAGAACGATGCGTCCGATTTACGATTGAAAAGCAAAGTTTCAGGGGGGCATGGTGGCTTAGTAGTTAGCATGTTCGCCTCACACCTCCAGGGTTGGGGTTCGATTCCTGCCTCCACATTGTGTGTGTGGAGTTTGCATGTTCGCCCCATGCCTCGGGGGTTTCCTCCGGGTACTCCGGTTTCCTCCCCCGGTCCAAAGACATGCATGGTAGGTTGATTGGCATCTCTGGAAAATTGTCCGTAGTGTGTGATTGCGTGAGTGAATGAGAGTGTGTGTGTGCCCTGTGATGGGTTGGCACTCCGTCCAGGGTGTATCCTGCCTTGATGCCCGATGACGCCTGAGATAGGCACAGGCTCCCCGTGACCCGAGGTAGTTTGGATAAGCGGTAGAAAATGAATGAACGAATGAATGAAGCAAAGTTTCACGAACAGGACAGAACTCGGTTCAGTCCGAGGTCAAGATCCGATCGCTGGAGGTTTATTAACAATCCACAATCCAGAATTCAATAGTACAGAACAGGTCACAGGTCACAGATATCACTGTTTAAAATGTACAATGTAAAATGTACAAAACTATCTATCTGAACGAAGAGTACTGTATGTTACAAGCTAAATACAAATGCTAGCTGCCTGCCTGCACTATAGTTATAGATAAAACAGGGAATTCAGAGAAGGTGCTTTTGTGGTGGTGAAATCAGTAGATGTAATGAAAAGATTCACTAATACCAATCATGCAAGCCAGACTTCACAGATTCTGGTCTGTTTCATCTATAAGCATGGCTTAGAACTTGACGGACACGATAAATGACCAACGACACCCCTTTTCCTGCATGGCATTTTATCAGCTGTCACAAATAATATTACTAATTCGATAAAAATATCTTGCATGGAAAACTTTTTATGAGAGTGTGTGTGTGTGTGCCCTGCGATGGGTTGGCACTCCGTCCAGGGTGTATCCTACATTGATGCCCAATGACGCCTGTGATAGGCACAGGCTCCCCGTGACCCGAGGTAGTTCGGATAAGCGGTAGAAAATGAGTGAGTGAGTGAGTGAGTGAGTGAGGAAAACTTTTTCTTTGGGATTCAGTACACAGCAGTAATAAGTACGACACAGTGAGAATAAAAGTTCCCAGTTCCCCAAATTCTACAACTGTGATTTGAGCAATTGAAGAGAAAATCAGAAATCTAATCTAATCTCTAATGAAGAAAATGAAAAAAAAAAAGACTAGCTAATCTGAAACCTGGATCCATTCATTCATACATTTTTCTATTCCAGGGAACTCTGTGAACGAGACAAACGACATGGAGAATCACACAAATTCACACATTGCGGACAATTTAGAGATGTCTTCGGACCGGGGGAGGAGACTGGAGTACCTGAGGGAACACAGGAAGAACTCCATACACAAGGGTGGAGGTCCAAAGCCACCATACCGACAAGATTACTAACATCAACATAACACTTATTTATTTCAAAAGTGTTGTACATTTCAACATATACACAACTTATACCAGTATTTGTTTTAAATTAATCCAGATCGATGACGACCGATTAAAACAAACGTCTATGATGTCCAACCATGGCGTAACACATCCACTGCCGGTGTCACAAACGAAACACAAGCTAGTCGTCTCCTATATTATATCACACGTTTCCTCTGGCCAATCACTAGAGAGATAAATAACCGGATTAGATTCATACTTCATTGTTCAGAGAGTAAAGTTGAAAACTTTCTCTCCAGAAGAAAGCACATAGCAGAAGAAATGCTGTTGTTCAGGAGTGATACAAATATACTGTAGTAGTATAAGTGGAATAGAACGGGGGCATAGAAGCCTTTATTATCACCACATATACATTACAGCACAGTGGAATTCTTTTCTTCACATACCCCAACTGTATCATAGCTATCAGCTATGATACAGCGCCCCTGGAGCAGGAAGGGTTGAGGGCCTTGCTCAAGGGCCCAGCAGTGGCAGCTTGGCTGTGCTGGGCCTTGAACCCCGATCCGCCGATCAACAACCCAGAGCCTTAATCATTTTAGCCACTACTGCCCCTCAAGCCACCACTCCCCCTCACACCACTACTGCCCCTCACACCACCACTGCCCCTAGCACGGGTCATATACGTGAACTGATATTTAGTTGTTAAAGCAGGGCATTTTTAACACATGGTTGAACTCCTCAGCTCAATCCTCAGTTCACACTCGGGTTGTACTATAAGTCACTTTGGAGAAAAGTGTCTGCCAAATGAACGAATTCAAATGCAAATGATTTGTGTTAAACCCAAGCATGAGCTCTTAGCACTTGGCACATGTGAATTGTATTGCAAAGGGACATCTTATTGGAGATGAAAGGAGTCACAGACAGCCCAGATGGTTTATGGTATTTAGATGCCATTAAATCAGGCCATTTCTTTGCATAAAATGGCCCTTAAGTCATCAAAGAGAACAGACGTCAACAAAGGGCTCGAGTTTTGTCTGGATTCGTTATGTTTTCTATGTTTGTTTGCAAACTCAGATAAAAGAAGAGCATTTACGTCCTTCGTAATCCATCCTCCAAGAAAAAGAAATTAATTAGATCACAAAGCAGAATCTGAGGGCACGGACTGAATTTGATCTGAAACACCACCCCACTCACGGCCTGCTCACGTGTGTGGCTCGGCCTTAAAGAGATTAGATTCATTCATTCATTCATTTTCTACCACTTATCCAAACTACCTCGGGTCACGGGGAGCCTGTGCCTATCTCAGGCGTCATCGGGCATCAAGGCAGGATACACCCTGGACGGAGTGCCAACCCATCGCAGGGCACACACACACACTCTCATTCACTCACACACTCGCACAATTTTCCAGAGATGCCAATCAACCTACCATGCATGTCTTTGGAACGGGGGAGGAAACCGGAGTACCCGGAGGAAACCCCCGAGGCACGGGGAGAACATGCAAACTCCACACACACAAGGCGGAGGCGGGAATCAAACCCCCAACCCTGGAGGTGTGAGGCGAACCTGCTAACCACTAAGCCACCGTGCCCCCTAGATTCAATCATTTTTATTTTATAGTGAAAGAAAGAAAAACAAGATTTACGATTAGACAATCAGAAAAAGAATCGAGAGAAGAAAATGAGTTGAGGGTATTGAGCTCCTTCGTCGAGAGACTTGTCTCCAGGCGAATACAAGCAGGGCTTCTTCGCAGATGGGAAGAGAAACCAAATCTTCAAATGCTGTAGTAATTGAGGATGCATTTCATCTTGTTCTTGTTGTGGCCCTCGGGATTATAAATCAAAAGTGTACGCAGCAAGGTATGGATCATATTTTAATGGCTTTGATAGTGAGATGGATTTGTTTCTCCCATAGAGTCTGAAAACTGCATTAAGTTCCCTTGTTACTGGTAATAAAAGTGTCACACAGACGCTACTTCGGGAAAACTGGGATCCACGTTCTCATAGGTGTATCAATATTAAACTTGGAAAACGAAACCTCGCCTTGACAACTAAACTCGAGCAATACGGTATATACAAAATGTTCAGAAATGTTATATGTCTGGGTCTGAATCTCTTACCAAGAAGCAGAAAAACAAAACAAGCAGAACTGTTAGCAGAAAGAGTAACCAGGTTGCATAAGTCTGCACACCCCTTAAGGTGTGAAACGCCATTAAAGCGTTTTTTTTTTACTTGAATTCAGACTTTTAGATTAGTCTAAAAGTCTACCGCTACCGCTTCTGCCGAGTCTACCGCTTTATTCGGCTATTTTATTCCACTCTTCCTTGTTCTTGCTCTTGGGTTGTTGGTCAGAAGGTCAGAGTTCAAGCTCGAGCACTGCCAAGCTGCCCGCTGTTTGGCCCTTCAGCAAGGCCCTTAACCCTATCTGCTTCAAGGATGCTGTATTGTAGCTGCCCCAGAGCCCTGACCCTAACTTCCTCAGCTGGAGTATGTGAAGATATGAATTCCACTGTGCTGTAATGTATCTGTGGCAATAATAAATGCTGCTTCTTTGAAAAAAAAAAATGCTTCAAACAGAAGAGTGTTCTGGAATATTCTATCCACGTTTTTTTTTTTATGTCCTTTTTATAATTTTTAAAGGTAATTGTTATGATGTTCCATTTTTCCACTTGATGACGGCCCTCACAATGTTCCCTTATTGTATGATACCTTTTTGAGCTCCGGGGCATGTTTTTCAACACTTTGTTGACCGTGCACATCTGGCAGATGTGTGATAATTGTGTTTGAATGTGATTAAAGGGTGTGCAAACCTTTTTTTTTTAAAGTTTGTTCTTTTTCTTATTAGTTGTGTGTGGTTTTTTATACCAAATTGTAGATAAGCGAATATAAAAAAATGCCTAAACACAAACCCACACTAAGTGTGTCAATTAAATTTTCCTAATGGGTCTGATTCAAAATGAACTCTGATCTAACAGTAGCACAAAAAAAATACTCTGTTGAGTCAAAGTTTGCTAACTGATAGACAGTTTTGTTGGAGTTTAAGTGAAAAAGGTAAAGATAAAAATAAATAAATAAATAAATACTCATAAGGGGAGGCACGGTGGCTTAGTGGTTAGCACATTCGCCTCACACCTCCAGGGTTGTGGGTTCGATTCCCGCCTCCGCCTTGTGTGTGTGGAGTTTGCATGTTCTCCCCGTGCCTCTGGGGTTTTCTCCGGGTACTCCGGTTTCCACCCCCAGTCCAAAGATATGCATGGTAGGTTGATTGGCATCTCTGGAAAAATTGTCTGTAGTGTGTGATTGCGTGAGTTAATGAGAGTGTGTGTGTGTGTGTGTGTGTGCCCTGTGATGGGTTGGCACTCCGTCCAGGGTGTATCCTGCCTTGATGCCCGATGATGCCTGAGATAGGCACAGGCTCCCCGTGACCCGAGGTAGTTCGGATAAGCGGTAGAAAATGAATGAGTGAGAGTGCTCATAAGGGCCTTTCACACTCCAAATAAACTTTGTGTAGATGGAATACTGGGTTATCTGGTTTCACGTTTCTCATTGCTCATTAATCCTGGGAATTTAGAATCTGACGTTTCACACTAACACACCCAAACCCTGGATTAACTCTTATTTGCAGTGTTAACACCCAGGACTGGATAAATACAGCATGTAACCATTTTAAATAAATTCGGACTCGTTCTTTCGCGTCAGTGACAAAAAAAGTTACTGTGTAAATCCTCCGCCGCTGTTTTAAGCCTCCTGAGATGCACGAAGGTGAAAATATATGAATATATTTGTTTTAATTTCTTTTGAACATGAAGAGACGGTTATTTCTCACTAAACTATCCGGTTTGTCCTCAACAGACTTTTCTCTTTGCTTCAATTGATATCAATTTGACATTTATTTTGTTCAGTTTCACTTTAAATGCTGAATTATCGTTTACACAACGCAGAGATCGTCACGATTGTCACGTCACACGCTGTTCGGTTTCTAATTGGCCGTCTGTCGCTAATCATCTGGCTCTAACATTAACACAACATTGTTTTATACTGTACATGTTTGGTACATCAATGTGGGGTTAACAATGCAGAAGAATTACCCCGGGTAAAAAAATTTAACCCCTGCTAACCCTGCTACTGAATTACCTTTTACACCGGGGTTAAAAGCAGGACTCTTTAATAAGTATTACCTTCACAAACAGGGATTAAAATAAAGCCCCAATAAACCTAAGTTATATTATCAGATACTTCCTCAGATACTTAACATTAGCAGCCATTTTTCATCTCATGTAGCTCAGATTGCTCCAGTTGCTGGTGGGAGTTCCTGGCACTAGTTGCCATGGTTTCACTGGTAATGCCAGGCTAATGTAATATCCACAGAAATGATATCTGTACAAGCTACTAAGCTACAGAAGGTTTATAAAATGCATTACCAGATATTAGTGTCACAATAAGCTTCCTCTATTTCGGCAAGCTGGAAAGGGACGGTGTACAGAAATAGTACGGCAAAAAAAAAAAAGTGTTTTAGGGAAATCAGATGGATGGATGTTTCACCAGGGAGAGAAAGAACCATTTTTTGCTCAAGTGCATCATCACTGACCCATCAGTCACCTCCAGTCTGAGGTGTGATGTATAAATACGTGCTTTGTGTGCATCTAAATATGTAACACTAGCTCACTAGATGCTAACTTACATCTCCAGGGTTCCTGGTTTGACCCTGAGCTTTGATTACTGCCTGTGTTGAGCTTCTCATTTTATTTGTTTCTTCTCCTCCATGTTTTCTGCTTTTAAAATCATGCCAATATGTTGGTTTGAGGTTCTGTGAACAATCGGTGTCCTGTAGTGTCACGTATAATAGTTTGACTCTGTATTGCATGGTTATAAGTGTGAATTTATGCAGAATCGTACCATCTTGGGTCGCCTGGTTCCGGTTCCTCTCAATGTTTCTTTACTTATGTCATCTCAGGATGTTTTTCCTTGCCAATGTAAGATCTGGCTCGATTACTGTGGGTCTATCCATTGCTTGTCCTACACTGGGAGCATGGAGTCTATCTCAGGGGAATCGGGGCTCAAGGTGGAGATACTCTGGAGGAGGTTGCAAGCCATTGCAGAGTACAATCACAATCACACACACACACACACACACACACACACACACACACATTCAAACATTATGGACAATTTAGTGATGCCAATTGGGGGGCACGGTGGCTTAGTGGTTAGCACGTTCGCCTCACACCTCCAGGGTTGGGGTTCGATTCCCGCCTCCGCCTTGTGTGTGTGTGGAGTTTGCATGTTCTCCCCGTGCCTCGGGGGTTTCCTCCGGGTACTCCGGTTTCCTCCCCGGGTCCAAAGACATGCATGGTAGGTTGATTGGCATCTCTGGAAAATTGTCCGTAGTGTGTGATTGCGTGAGTGAATGAGAGTGTGTATGTGTGCGCCGTGCGATGGGTTGGCACTCCGTCCAGGGTGTATCCTGCCTTGATGCCCGATGATGCCTGAGATAGGCACAGGCTCCCCGTGACCCGAGGTAGTTCGAATAAGCGGTAGAAGATGAACGAATGAATAGTGATGCCAATTAGCCTACAATGCATGTCTTTGGATTGGGATGGAACGAAGATTATCAAAAGAACTATACAATTACAATGGAGTTCAAACAAATCCCACAAGATACACAATGAGCCTTGCGTTAATCTCCTTACTGATTGGCTACAAATGTAAAACGAGACACGGCCCAGCGTCGCGTTTTCATTACGGGACCCATTATACTGTAGCTTAATGTCTAAACCTCCATGTGTGGTTTTAAAACTCATGACAACTCCCACACACACCGACACGTCGTACAACGAACAGAGCTTCATCCATCCGTTTGATCCATCATCTCTGCAGCTGGCCATCATCCAGTCCCAGCGTTCTAGTAGATCTTCACGTCATCGGATGTCGTCTCTTTCATTTTCTCTCTCATTATATGTGTAATGAAGAGGAGCCTGGCAGACAATGTGTGAACCACGCTGTCCTCCTTTTTCCAACACTATCTAAACTATGCCTGACTGTGTGTGTGTGTGTGTGTGTGTGTGTGTGTGTCACCCCAGAAACTGTCACAAAGATGAAATACACTATAACCATGTGTCATGAAGCCTAGATCCAAGTTGACAGTAGGGCTTCAAACACAGCTTTTGCCAACTCATCGCCATACGATGACTGTCTATGTCAGCCAGGAGTCTCTCTCTCTCTCTCTCTTACACACACACACACACACACACACACACAAACACACACAACCACAGCTGTGACCTAGCTTCACCCTTCTGTGGCAACATGCCTTTACTATGACAAATTTGCTCATTGCATTTTGCTCATCAGCCTTACGCACTGTAGCTAATTCCAAAACCACCTGGATGATGTGATTAATGTTCACGTTGCTTGATAACAGACCCAATTCTTATTCATCATATCATGCCTAAGAACAACAGAGAAAGAACGGAGGTGGAGGAGTTGGAGTTTGTTTGCCTTTCTTCTCCTCCACAATGAGGAAGCAAAGCTCCATACTATGACTCTTTCTCATGTGTGTGTGTACTGTATATGTGTGTGTGTGTGTGTGTGTGTGTCTGGCCTAGTAGTCTTTTGCTGTGTAGGGAAATGTCTGCAGAGACCCAGATGCATGATAGCACACAGCACAAATCTAAGATAGAAAATATTCACCTGCTTTTCAGGTGATGGATGGAGCAGTCTAATGTATACACACACACACACACACACACACACACACACACATAGAAAAAGGTTGGGTTTGTTTTCTTCTCTGTCCCCAGTCTGAGAGTCATATTAAACTAAACTAAACTTAATTAACTCAATGATTTCCTTCAGGTTATTAAGGTTAGGTATTAATAATCTGCCTTAATGATTGTGTCAATAAAAGGACCACAGATTTGAACTAGTTCATCACGTATTGACATAACGGTCAAATGAAATCGCTATTTCTTCATCTGTATTTAAACAAATCTCACCTGTATGGATGATAAAGAATTTGGTTTTGCTTCATCGATCATTTCACATCATGCAGCAGTGGCTGGTGTAAAGATTATTGAGGTGTGTAAGGTTAATAAAATCATTCTTATATTCCAAATATTTTAACATTTATTTTGAAAAAAACTATATATATATAAACTATAGCCCTATTCGGACGGGACTAGTTTTCCAAACGACGTTTGAGTTAGAATTTTTTTCAGCCGACGTCTGTCATTTCATGTATGGATTCGGACGGGACTAACATCTCTGTGTTTATTACGGAGGTAGGAGTGTCTGTGTTTTACATGTGGGTGTTGCACAAGACCACATGTCCAGGATGCTTGGATTGCATATGGTCATATCATAGATCAATAGTTTATTAACATCATATGGTTTTATATAGAACTTCTTATAAACCCACTGGAATAAATACATTTTTATATAATTTTCACGTTATGTAATTGACTATAGAAATGAAAGTACTCTTACATGAAACTGATATTACAGTAGTCTTAAGAATTTACGTGATTTGGCTCTTCTTGTTGATTTAATTTTTTTATTTCTTCGCAGGGTAGCAAACACATTTACATCCATTATTGGTGTGCAGAAAGCAGAACCTTGAATACCGGTGCGCTAGGGTTAATACGGTAGTTCACGTTGACCAAAACAGACAAGAAAACGTGTTTTGGAAAAAAAACATTTTCGGCAATCACAGACATTCGCATTCGGACGGGATTAGATTTCTCAGAGGAGCGCCGATTTTGCTGAAAAACAGTAGGTCATTTGCTCTGGAATTTTTACACAGGTCGTGTGAGAAAAAGACAGACATGGCAGATTCGGACGGGATTAAAATCACAAAGTACGTCTGTGATACTGAAATTTCTCTAACGACCCCCTGTAAAACTAGTCCCGTCCGAATAGGGCTTAAGTCAAATCATTTAAATGTTAATTAAAAACACCAAAGTTTATGACACAATATAGGCTCTGGTTAAGGCTCTGGGTTGTTGATCAGAGGATCGGGGTTCAAGGCCCAGCACAGCCAAGCTGCCACTGCTGGGCCCTTGAGCAAGGCCCTCAACCCTCCTTGATCCAGGGGTGCTGTATCATAGTTGCCCCTGCACTCTGACCCCAACCTCCTCAGTTGGGGTATGTGAAGAAAAGAATTCCACTGTGCTGTAATGTATATGTGGTGATAATAAAGGCTTCTATGCCCCCGTTCTATTCTATTCTATTCTACTCATAATACTACAGTATATTTGTGTTTGTATCACTCCTGAACAACAGCATTTCTTCTGCTATGTGCTTTCTTCTGGAGAGAAAGTTTTCAACTTTACTATCCGAACAATGAAGTATGAATCTAATCCGGTTATTTATCTCTCTAGCGATTGGCCAGAGGAAACGTGTGATATAATATAGGAGACGACTAGCTTGTGTTACGTTTGTGACACCGGCAGCGGATGTGTTACACCATGGTTGGACATCATAGACGTTTGTTTTAATCTGTCGTCATCGATCTGGATTAATTTAAAACAAATACTGGTATAAGTTGTGTATATGTTGAAATGTACAACACTTTTGAAATAAATAAGTGTTATGTTGATGTTAGTAATCTTGTCGGTATGGTGGCTTTGGACCTCCACCCTTGTGTATGGAGTTCTTCCTGTGTTCCCTCAGGTCTTCCTGTGTTCCTCCAGGCCCTCAACCCTCCATGCTCCATGACAAAATATTACTAAATGTCGATATTTCAATTTAGCCTGAGGATAAGTGCTAGCATGCTAGCATGGGCACCATAGTTCATGTTCAGTGGTTAGCACGTTTGTTTTCCACCTATAAGGTTTTAGGTTCAAGAACTATTCCTTACTCTACACACCCTGGATGAGGTCCATCATAGGGAACAATTATATACTGGTGGAACAAACCAGAGTACAAGGAGGAACCTCTCAAAGCAAAAGGCACTAATTGAACCCCTAACCTCAGAGGTCCAAGGCAAGCGTGTTAACCATTAACACACCCCCTCCTAAGCCGCCATCAACGTCCGTCATGAAACACGTTTAGTTTATCAGTGTCATTAAAAAGATCTTGTTTAGATCTCCCAGGTTAACACAAGCGCTCTTGCTAAGCATTGCGTTAATTTGTGTGCATCTGCCGCCACTTCCGACACAATCAAATCATCAAGTCCCACCGGCAATTACTATACGGCGCCGATCATTCATTCACAGAGGACCGTGTTCACGCTCTCCTGCACGCTCCATGATCCGTGCGATGCGTTCGTTGTCTGAGTAAAATAAGTGTGTTAATTAATGTGGAATTCAGGCTTCAGTGCACCAAGATTTCCCAAAGGGTTTGAGGAAAAGCGCAAGCAAACCTTCATATCCAGAGTAAGGACGACGTGACAAGCAAGGACGAAACATTTTCATGACGCTCTGTGTTCATGCACGTGGTTACTGGATGTCGAAGAAGCTACTAGTCCTCAGGGTTCACATTTGTGCTCTTGCTGATACACCTGAACTAGGTATAATTTGTCTTCATTGTCTGGTTTCAGAGGTTGGAGAGAAAACTGCGGACTATCTCAGGTCCTGGAGGATCAGTTATCCTGGAAGGTAGAAAAAGTGTCAAATCTTTTTTATTTATTAATTTTTTATTTTTTTCAGAGGTTTATTTGTTAACAAAAAGGTGCTGAGTCAAAAGGGAGAGTAATCATACAATGTGTCTAATTAAGCTAGAGGGTTGCTAACACTGACATTGTGAGAAACACACACACACACACACACACACACACACACACACACACACACAGAAACAAAAGGGCAGAGAGCTCATCAGAGACAAAGAGGCAGACAGGATGAGCTCCTAAGGGTCCTGCAGTAATCCTCATAAACATTGCTCTAGTCAGACTGATGCTAATGCACCATGTCTGCTGGCACATACACACTCTGCCCCAATGCCACTCAAGGGATGGTGAGAGAAAAGGATCACAATATACCTCCTCCAGGACACACACACACACACACACACACACACACAAAACACATATTGTAAAGGTCGACGCTAATTACGAAAAACGCATCGCGTTCAAGTACCATGTTCATGTAATTACTGCAGATCCACTGTTTTAATAGCAACAACTAACAGAGCATGTTTTTTATAAAGAATTTCATTTATAAAGAAAGCTTTTAAACGTACTCACGGAACAGAGGCTTCACGCAGCAGGTGACACCGTACATGTTTAAACCAATCCATATTTTCTTTCAGGTTGAGAAGCTCAAGTGATTTCCTCTGAAAGCCGTCGCGTTCTGTCTGGGAGGTTTAGAGAAATAAATGGAAACAGACGTTAAATGAAAGGATCTTATGTAATAAATATACGGATCAAGGATCATCGGAATTATTACATAGAAGGATCAACATGATAGAGAACGAAGCTGGCAGAATAAAAAAGGTGATAAAAAAGAGTCAAGCTCCATCCCACTGTGGGCTGATTCATGTTGGCAGCAAAACGTGGAAGGTTACGAATATTTCTTTCTTTTTTTTACCTTTCTCATTCATAACCAGACATTGTATTCAGTGCATTTGTACCTCTTAAGTGAGACTACACAGTGAGTTGGTAAGACCATCTGTTTAAAAGAATAATATTATGTAATAATATTTAATATTATGCACTTGGAATGAACAGATATTGAATTGATTCAAATCCAGATAAAATATATATATATATATATACACTCTCTCATCTCACTCATCTTCTACCGCTTATCCGAACTACCTCGGGTCACGGGGAGCCTGTGCCTATCTCAGGCGTCATTGGGCATCAAGGCAGGATACACCCTGGACAGAGTGCCAACCCATCGCAGGGCACACACACACTCTCATTCACTCACAATTTTCCAGAGATGCCAATCAACCTACCATGCATGTCTTTGGACCGGGGGAGGAAACCGGAGTACCCGGAGGAAACCCCCGAGGCACGGGGAGAACATGCAAACTCCACACACACAAGGTGGAGGCGGGAATTGAACCCCGAACCCTGAGGTGTGAGGCAAACGTGCTAACCACTAACCCACCGTGCCCCCCTCTCTTCCAATTAGCTCTAACATAAGATCATTTTGTTATATCAGTATTAGCTTGGAATCTTCTAAATATGACATATCTTGAATGTATGACTTAATATTTCATGATTATGACATAGGGGGATGTGGTAGCTCAGTGGTTAAGGTGTTCGACTACTGATCAGAAGGTCATTGGTTTGAATCCCAGGTCTGCCAAGTTGCCACTGCAGGGCCCCTGAGCAAGGCCCTTAACCCTCAATTGCTGAGGTGTATTTTAACTGAAATAAAAATGTAAGTCACTCTGGAGAAGAGTGTCTGCTAAATGCTGTAAATGTAAATGTATCTCATATTCGACCTAATAGTTTCTATCTCATGATTATCACTTATTATTTTGAAATGATGACATTCTCAGTTATGACGTAATATCTAATCATTAGGACTTTCGATCCTACTATGACTTAGTATCTTGAAATGATGTCTAGGTATCTCATAATTATGACTTAATGTCTCATAATTAGAACTTAAATCAGTTATTTCTACTTAAGTCAGTTATATCTTGAAACACTAACTTTGTACCAAATTGGTAAGACTTATCATATCGTCGCTGTCGGACGGAAACCTCGTATCTCCAAAACCGTTACTTTTCAGGAAATTAAAAAAACGCCGTACCTTATCTGCAGTGCACAGGGTTTAGTCCGTGTTACAGTGGATTGTCTTGCGCTAAATTCCTGTCCTCAGACGAGCACCAGAACTAGCGGGGGTCAAGATTTTTTTTGCTTTGAGCCCAGTGTTTTGAAGACATTTACCTCAGAAGACGTGTTGATTCGTTGCGACTCTTCTTGAGGAGAAATATGCCGTGAAGCTCTCCCACGGAGTGAGGAAGAGGTGGACAGTTAAAGTGTCCAATGGAGTTATGAGATTTGCGCTCAAGCTATTTTCAAGACTTTAGATTGGTTAATAACTTGTAAAAATAACAGACCCACGTGGGGACTGACCAATAGCATCGATATGTGAAGAAATATGAAAATGACCAAATTTGGACATACGAGGTTTCCGCCCGACGGCGACGATATAGTATATCACAATTAGGACTTAATATCGTGTAAGTACGAAGTTATATCTCATAAACATGATGTATTATCTCATATTTTTAACTTGTGATCACAGAATTTTGACTTTCATGATTAAGAAGCCACAGCTTACTATGATGGTTTATCATGATCGCAGTTCTACAGTAGTTCATATTTAACGATCTGTAATTTTTTATTAGCAGTATTTTTTTTTAATTAATGGTGCTTGCAAAGCAACATTCTTGTTATTGTGCCGGACAAAACATCGGCGTGTAACTTGTCCCGCAGCTTTTGTCCTAGACCCATGAATGAGGTGTTAAATCGACCGGCTCATTGAGGAGAGGTGTGTTATGACTTTTGTTAGCGATCCAACAAACGATGTCCGCACAGCGGACGAAAAAGCGGGCAAAATAAATCCCATAGAAATGAATGGGAAATTCCGTGAAAATCAAAAATTAGCACAACATGGACATGTGACATATCAAAACACTCAGCACGATGAGGGGAACTGCCTCACGTGTATTCTGGTCACGTCACGTTACGTCACGTGATGTCACGTGAAAATCAAAAATTAGCACAACATGGACATGTGACATATCAAAACACTCAGCACGATGAGGGGAACTGCCTTACGTGTATTCTGGTCACGTCACGTGACGTAACGTGATGTCACGTGAAAAAAAAAATTAGCACAACATGGACATGTGACATATCAAAACAATCAGCACGATGAGGGGAACTTGCCACATTCACATTTTCTTCAGAAATGTACATTCTAGTTATTATTTATTATTTCGTAATTTAATCCAAGCTCTCTAAATCCACTTCTCTGACAGTGTGGCACTGTGAACTGTTTAAGATTTAGACCCTTTAGAAATAGATCCAGCTCAATTTCAGTGCAGACACGTTAATCCTTCTGTTTGGCATTTTTCATTTTAGAACTATTGGTGTTTTTATTTAGCTGAAATTCATCTCTCTCCTCTTCATAAATGCTTCATGAACATTATGCCAGCACTCTCTCTCCCTTCTGTTAGCATCTTAATAGAGAAAGAGAGAGAGAAAGAGTGTGTGTGAGAGTGAGAGTGAGGGAGAGAGAGAGACAGTGTGTGCATAGGTTGCCATGGCATCTGTTGTGTGTTGCCAAGGCGATTGCCCCCGTATGCTCTTTGCTCCATCTCCGCCCAGGTTAACCCTCCTTTTCACACGGCTCTTGTCTCCATGGCAACTATAATTATGCCAAGTTATATAGGAACTCACAGGTGAGGCAAAAGTAAATATGTGATGGTGCTGTACTGTACACCTAAGAGTGCATACGTGCACACACACACACACACACACACGTACACACACACAGCTATAGAAACAATGGCATATGTTTAGCAGCAGAACAAAAGGTAATAAAAAAAAAGAAATCAATGTAAGTAAGTTCATATGTAGCTGAGTAGCAAATATTGAGAGACTCTTTTTTCACCCCTTTGTTCTTTCTTTCTTTTCATTCCTTCTCATGTTTTTTTTCCTCCTTTTTTGAGTCCTTCTCAGAATAACCAAGCATTAAAAAGCAAGTCATTTGCTGCTACACACACACACACACAGCTGTGGTTAATTCACGGATATAGAACGCAAGAACAAGCCTGCTGTCTTAGAGAGAGACAGAAAAGCGAACGAAGAGGGTGAATAAGAGCGGATGGTTGGCATACAGGGTACAATCTTGTTAATCCATTCTCTTTGAGAGAAAGTGTCAGGGTGGGAGAATTGATCTGAACGAGGTAGATTATTCCAGATAAGTGTTTCAGATCAGTGGATCTGGATGGAGGGCGGGTCAGCCCCGCTCCGGTTCGGCAGGAGGCAGAATCGATCGCCGGAATTGGACATGGATAAACAGTTCATTTGGACGGATGGCTTAGGGGTATTGAGCAGCAATGGAGGTGAAAGAAAGAGAGAGAGGTTGGGAAAGAGGAAACCGTTCATGCTACAAGTTACAAGTTTCTCAACCATGAAGAAAGTCATTAATGTGGTTTGGCTTCGAGAAACATGCCCCGAGAGAACGGGCAGAGGGCAGGACTCAATTCTGGCAGACTGAAGCCCCACAGCTTGGCGGTACCTGAGTGGTACATGGAGTATTTCTGTAGTTTGGAGCAGTCACTGAAGGGTGGCTTGTGTACTTCAGCAAATCTAAAGAGGAAAGAGACCTGGTGAACTTCACCTTTCAGGAAAAGCTGTAGGCTTAACATGTTCTTTTGTAAAGGACATGGCAGATCTGAGTGAAATGTAGCCCCCCTGTGGGCCTAGAACCATTCCATCTGGATCAGAAGCTCAGTTTCTGGTGTTCTGTGTACTGTGAGTGCATGTGATCTGCATTTACGTGAGCTAAACTCATCTCAGATACAAACTCCGGTTCATCTCTTCTCCTGTGTATTTCATGACATATCCGCAGATGAGGACGTCATGAGAACTGCTCCGTTTATGCAGAGTCAGCTAACATTACAACGCTGATGAATTCTACAGTCCGATTCGTTAGAATTTTCGTTTTTACAGAGATTTATACTGAGATCAATGAACATAACTAACAATGGATTACATTTTTTTTAATATAACACCGTTAAACATTTCAAATCTCTGTAAATAAACCACTTCAGGACATTTGTTTTCCTATTACAGCTTGTCCCCGTGTATAATTCCTTATTTAATACTAATTTCTAACTGTATGAAAGACCAAGAAGAAGAAGAAGAATTCATTTATTATTAGAAGTGTTTTTATTGGTGTTGCATTCATTAGGTCCTAGTTGTGATTAGCAGCTCACTGATTAGCAGCTTAGAGGAGCACGGTGGCTTAGTGGTTAGCACGTTCGCCTCACACCTCCAAGGTTGGGGGTTCGATTCCCGCCTCCGCCTTGTGTGTGGCGTTTGCCTGTTCTCCCCGTGCCTCGGGGGTTTCCTCCGGGTACTCCGGTTGCCTCCCCCGGTCCAAAAACATGCATGGTGAGTTGATTGGCATCTCTGGAAAATTGTCCGTAGTGTGTGATTGCGTGAGTGAATGAGAGTGTGTGTGTGCCCTGCGATGGGTTGGCACTCCGTCCAGAGTGTATCCTGCCTTGATGCCCGATGACGCCTGAGATAGGCACAGGCTCCCCGTGACCCGAGGTAGTTCGGATAAGCGGTAGAAAATGAATGAATGAATGAATGATTAGCAGCTCCAAGATAGCATGCTAAAAACAAAAGAAAAGAGAGGTATATGATGTCCTACATTTCACTCGCTCCCTATTTCACTCACACATTCATTCACTCACTCAGACATTCACTCACTCATCTACATAGAACTTAACCTGTATGAGACCCCACTCCACATGAAGCACCATGCTTCTGCTCCATCTACAGTACAGGAATGATTTAGGAGGTGGGAGGAAACCGGAGAACCCAGAGGGTTCACACGCACGGACAGGAACCCGAGCTCAGGAAAAAAACCTTCTTTACCATGTAAAGAAGCAAATAATGCCATTTGTCTGCACAGTTGAGCACCGACGGACAAAAGAACAAAAGGTCAGTGACTTCTTACAAAATAACCGATTCAGATGAGGAAGAGGAGGAATGTTGCAGACTGACAGAGTTTAATACACCTTAAAACAATCTTTTTTCTTCGCCCCTGTAAGCTGTTGTGTGTTTTCTCCTGCTTCAAAGCAATTAATTAAATCACCTCAGCGCCACTGGGAAAGATGACAGGTAGTCTATCATTTTTCCATGCTGTTGTTTTACTATGTGGATGGGGAGATGAGAGTAACAGAGAAGGATGAACAGATTTTTGCTCAGACAGAGAGATCACTTTTTTTTCCCAGTCATGTTGCACCTATGAGAGTTTGACTGAATTGAAGGAGATATATAGCTGTTCGTCCATCTCTTCTTAAACATTTTTCATTTACCAGAACTTTTTTTTTTCCTATGGGGAAGCTGTCAGCCATCAGGAGGTGTGAAGATAAGATCCCTCTTTGGCCAGCGAGCAAGATTGAGAACTGCTTCTGGAGCACATCTCACACACAATAAACATTGCAGCTCATAACACTGCTCTGCTCTTACAAAATGTTCAAACTGAGATTTTCAAAGAACCCCTGAGACTATTTAACTATTCCGTCAGCTCCCACCAAGACATGTGTCCAAGCTGCTACTTTTAAAACTCTGTTTCTATCATTATTCACCTTTATAACCCAGCTTTAAGTGCAAAGTCTCTATCCAAATCTTAAAACCTTTCCTAGCTTGGGCATTCCAAATCCACTTCGGTTCCATTCGTCTCCTCGGCTCTGCTCTTCCTTAGAGCGAACAAACGGGCGCTAAGCACCATCTGTAACTGTAGTAATTCCTCGAGCGAAACACAGATAAGTCCTCTTTAGCTTCAACTGCACACTGGCAAAGCTGAGCTGAATGGCGAGCCAGCAAGAAGCTCAGCAGGATTGGACAGCCGAATCCTTTGCAGGTCGAGAGCGTGCAGTGTGGAGAAGGAGAGGATAAGCCCATGAAGGAGAGAAAAGAGAGAAGATTGGAAAAGACTTGCTGGATCTCAGGTTTACCAGAGGTCAATTCAAGCTGGCAGAAGTTCTTATTTTTGATGTGCATGTGCACATACATCTGCATGTCACTGCAAGAACTGGCTGACTGCGATAACATGTGTTTATAGTGCACATCCTTTCCTATATGTCAGAAAAGCACATATAGGAAACTCTGCACGTGTGTGTCGGACGGTGGGTGTGTAAATTATTTGTGTTAATTTTGCCTGTAAGGCAAAAAGGGACAAAATTAAAAAAAAAAATAAAAATACAAGGACGTCAATTAACACTGCACTCCAGTCACACGGATGTTCTTTACTGAAGAACCTGCACAGTTACCAAAACACTAATCATATACATTTCCGAAGCTTTGGATTGCAATGGGAGGCACGGTGGCTTAGTGGTTAGCATGTTCACCTCATACCTCCAGGGTTGGGGGTTCGATTCCTGCCTCCGCCTTGTGTGTGGAGTTTGCATGTTCTCCCCGTGCCTCGGGGGTTTCCTCCGGGTACTCCGGTTTCCTCCCCTGGTCCAAAGACATGCATGGTAGGTTGATTGGCATCTCTGGAAAATTGTCTGTAGTGTGTGAGTGCATGAGTGAATGAGAGTGTGTGTGTGCCCTGCGATGGGTTGGCACTCCATCCAGGGTGTATCCTGCCTTGATGCCCGATGACGCCTGAGAGCGTGAGCACAGGCTCCCTGTGACCCGAGGTAGTTCAGATAAGTGGGAGAAAATGAGTGAGAGTGAGTGAGTGAGTGAGAATGGATTGCAACAACAATCACATGCCACGTTATAAGCACTTAAAAGATCCTTTGAATAGGTTTTAAACGACGCCGGCCCTACGGCCCTGTGAGCTACCTGCTGCGGAAATCGGCTTGTTGCTTTTATCCAATTTTAAGGATTGTAATAATCAGTTCTGGTTTCTGGATTAAAAAAAGACAACTAACTGCTATGGAGCGGTTATTGTCTAAGTCCCCAGGTTAAATACTTTGTATATTAACAATAAATTGAATCAAACGTTTAAGTAAATGTTAAACAGATGAGATTCATTGCATGGAGTTAGATGGTACAGTAAGTGTAAGTTAAGGTAAGCGTTCTCGTTGATTCTGAGATCCTGGGTTGCGTCAGTGATGCGTGGGATCCCGGAGATCCACATAAGATCCACTGGAGCACTGGAAGAGATTTATTGCTTACATTTATTCTAACCTTGTAGCTCATTGTAGTTTATTGCATTATCTAAAAAAAATGTCTCAAGTTTACTAAAATGCCTTGAGATAAAAAGCTTAAATTAGATTATTTACATTCTTAGTCAGCCAAATGTAGCATATAAGCTAATTCTGGTCAATGCTATTCAGATCAATATTTAAGGGCTAACATATGTGATGTGGTTTTAATCATCTAGCGGCAGTTTTTTTTTAACCATATCTTCATTAAACACGGCTTTAGCACTGGGTTGTAGTTCTGACTCGTTAGCTGCCTACAAGTTAAATTAGATCCAGTCATTAAGTTGTTGATTAGCGTGTTAGCCGGTGAGTCAGTGAGCGTTCCCTGGTTCCTGACGGACATGAGAGGAACATGATTGGCTGGTGATGTAGATGTTGAACAGAATAGTTCTGAGATGTTTTGGTTGTTTGAGGTAATATAATGTAAACCTCCTGTCCTTGGTTTCCTCTGACTGCTTTAAATAATATTTTTCCGTCCACATAATTTTTTTTTGTTTCTGTTGGCATTTCGCGCCATTCTGTGTACAATCCAAAGATCCCAAGAGATCAGCTGCTTCTCAAAGACTCAAACCATCCCGTCCGGCACCAACAACTAAACCATACCGGTTGATGAGATCACATTTTCTCCCACTATGATGCTTTGATGTGAACATTAACTGAAGGTTTTTGACCTGTAAGATTGAATGATTGGATAATTGCAGGTATGTTCAGGTGTACAGATGTTCTAAAGTGTGCAAAATTAATAAAAAGGATGGAGAGTCAAGTCAGTCCTGCTTGAACCTGTATTTGTTACTACAGTGCAGAAATAGACAAGAAATGAACTTTCCAGCTTTCTGGTCAGCTTAAAAACAGTAGGTGAGCTACAGCAGGCAAATTTTGAGGTGAAAAGGATATTGTTTTTTAATCCAGTTACCAAAATAGACATGGAACTTCTCGCTAACCCCCAATGAAAAAGAATGCGTTCCCTCTCTCTGTCTAATATTCATTCATTCATCTTATACCGCTTATCCGAACTACCTCGGGTCACGGGGAGCCTGTGCCTATCTCAGGCGTCATCGGGCATCAAGGCAGGATACACCCTGGACGGAGTGCCAACCCATCGCAAGGCATACACACATTCACTCATTCACTCACGCAATCACACACTACGGGCAATTTTCCAGAGATGCCAATCAACCTACCATGCATGTCTTTGGACCAGGGGAGGAAACCGGAGTACCCGGAGGAAACCCCCGAGGCACGGGGAGAACATGCAAACTCCACACACACAAGGCAGAGGCGGGAATCGAACCCCCAACCTTGGAGGTGTGAGGCGAATGTGCTAACCACTAAGCCACCGTGCCCCCCTCGGTCTAAGCAGTTTGTTGTCTGGTATGTCAGATAAAATTGTGCCTCACGGGCCAATAGCGGCATGAAAGACAATACATCGGCTTTATGCTGACAGGTCCAATACAAGACAGGACAAGAGCATTGTGCAAAACTACAGCATTAACAGATAGACAAGTATAGCACAATACAATAAATGCACAGAACAATAAAAACACAGATCACGCTGACTGCACAAAGCCACATCAGGGATAAACGGGGTAGTGGCGGCTTATGAACTGTCTTGCCTGCCGAGAGCAAAATAGCGCATACAGACGTAGAGTCGTAATCAATAGTCACTTCTTTTGAACTCAGCACTCAATTGAGTTCAAAAGAATTCGATATTAATGCTGGGACTCCCCGACCACGGACAGTGCGTAGCGTAGCTGCTACTTACATCTGAATCCTATTAATGGAGAGCAGCAGAGCACTATTTGTTAAATGAAGCTTGATTTCCACATAATGAATTTATTTGTCTGAAAAAAATATATATTTTTTTTAACTTAAATGTCTCTGAATCGGGGGCACAGTGGCTTAGTGGTTAGCACGTTCGCCTCACACCTCCAGGGTTGGGGGTTTGATTCCCGTCTCCACCTTGTGTGTGTGGAGTTTGCATGTTCTCCCCGTGCCTCGGGGGTTTCCTCCCGGTACTCCGGTTTCTTTCCCCGGTCCAAAGACATGCATGGTAGGTTGATTGGCATCTCTGGAAAATTGTCCGTAGTGTGTGATTGTGTGAGTGAATGAGAGTGTGTGTGTGCCCTGCGATGGGTTGGCACTCCGTCCAGGGTGTATCCTGCCTTGATGCCCGATGACGCCTGAGATAGGCACAGGCTCCCCGTGACCCGAGGTAGTTCGGATAAGCGGTAGAAAATGAGTGAGTGAGTGTTTCTGAATCGTGTATGTTACATAACGGTTTATTAGAACAGTTTACGAACACAATTTCGCCTTAAAATGATTCAAAATATTTGGATAAATTTAGTTTAAGTTTAATGTATATTTCAAAAATATTAAATCTAAACCTTTGAATATTAGCGATTAGAAATGAGTCATCTCCAACTATCCAGTTTTGGTTTGTGAGCACTCAGTTCTCCAAGGTTAAGTTGTTGAACAGCCTGTTTATGGATTGCTGGTTATTTAAAAAAAAAAAGAAATACAAATAAATACAAATACAGGAATCCCAAATTACAGTGAGCACCTGTACACCACAGTTGGGCAGAAGATTAGAAAAAAACATGCTGGTTATTTTGTAATGTTCATCTGTCCAGTTTTAGTGCCCTCTGGTTCTTGGCTGGCAGGATTGGAACATAATTTGGTCAGATGTAGCACATCTGCATCAAGGTTTGACGTTGTTTATTCTGAGTTGCGGTTGGATAGAGAAGTTCTTTAAAGGTGCGGTGCACAATGTTTGAAAGCCAATGTTGACATTTAAAATCACCAAAACAAACACGCCCCTAACCCAAATGGGTGTCACCCCTGTTTTGATAGCTCCGCCCCACACATACATACATAACCCAGGCGACTATTATGGCGGAACCAGCTGGGGCGGCTGGCCGAGGGGATATTTTTATCAATAAATTAACACAATGAGTAATACTATGGTAATACAGATGTGTTTTTGTAGTACTGTGTGTTGTAGCGTGAAAGGTTTAGCTCCGTTTCACGTGGAAGACGACGTTCAACACCTAGAACCCGAGGCAGAGGTAACGGCAGGTATCCGTCATGTCAGTGTTTCAATCGCTTTATGCTAATATCACACATGCGCACTGAACACGCTCTCTCCACCACATATTGACAAGACACGCCCCTTTATGCTCATTGGCTACACGTTTGTTTTGTTAGTCGGCCCGACTCGGTTTTCTGAAGCATTTCTCAAACATCGTGCACCGCACCTTTAAGTTAATATACAGTAGCCCTCGTGTCAGCTTAAACCAGAACGTCTCGCCACTAACCACTTTCCATAACAAAGTGTTCCCTCACTGTAGAAGAAAAACAGAACAGAATGACGTTCTCCAAGGCCTGGTGGAACAAGTGTCAAACAGCAGCGTCAACAACCTTCAGTGCGAAATGTGACACAACACAAGTGACAACATGGAGGGCAAACTGAGGGAGACAAAGTGGCATTGCACAATAAACAACATAAGTATTACTGTATAATACAGAGGATAAAGGAATTCATATAAATCAGTGGTGGACAATTCAATAAATACAACACACCCTACTGTAATACCCTGGTGGTGAGGGGTAAGTAGGGCATTGTCACATTGTGGTGTGTATGAGGGCATTAGGTAATCCCTCCATTCATTTTCTGTACTGCTTATCCTACGCAGGGTCATGAGGTACAAGATGGGGGAACACCATGGAGATGCCAACCAATCACGAGACACACTGATAAACTCCACGCCCACTGGACAGAGACAGGGGTTGAACCCACAAACCAGGTGGTCAGAGGCAAATGTGGTAACCAATAAGCCAATGTACCTCCCCCAGGGTAGCTAATGAGAGGGGAAAAAGAGCAATGAAGTGACAGAGCAGGTAGTGGTTTAAGTGGCTGGTGTGTGATGGGGTTCTTTGAGTGACCATTAATTCAGATGGAGGTGGGAAGCAGGCAGGTTATTATCGAGGAAGGAAACAGCTTTCAGGAAGAAGCTGTTGCAGAAACACGGACATTGTTTTGTGCCAGACCTTCTCAATCAAAATGGTTGGCCTTCTGCTGTAGTGTTTGTGCTGTAGGTCCAGTATCGGAGGCAGAGAAACCCTCATAATGTTCTGCACTGCCTTCACTACAAACCTGTAGTCTGACTGAACGTCTCAGATGCCATCCATGACACATGGTAGAAAGTGGTGAGAAAATGAAAAGAGGAACTACTAGACTTTTTCTGACCAAAGAACTATCTATCTATCTATCTATCTATCTATCTATCTATCTATCTATCTATCTATCTATCTATCTATCTATCTATCTATCTACTGTATCTATCTATCTATAAAGGGATTGTGGCACACACTGGTCTTCATTAACTCCACAATCATCTCCTTTCTTTTGTCAGACACAAAATTGCTAATTCACTATTCGGTATATCAGGATTGTTGAGCTGAAACCAGTCTGCTAGCTGCTCCACTTCCTCGCTGTATGCTGTCTTGTTGTTGTTGCTGATTCTGTTGAATGTTGGTGGGAATTCGATGCTGTGTATTATTTAGTGAAGACACAATGTACCGTGGTCAGATGTTTTTCAGTACTTACATTCGATACGCGTTCCTATTAATTTTGAATCATTTAGCTGTACATCATGAAATCAATCAATGAACACGAAATCGAGTCCAGCAGACCAAATCCGAGCCGCCACGCGACGTCATCAAAACGTGCGTTGAGACTAAACCCTCTATGATTCACGTGCCTGGAACACGAGGACACGTATCAAAGAAAGTAATGACGCGCGTCTTCACTGGTACGAGATCGAAAGAAAAGAATTCTGTGCTTGCCATTTCACCAATTCTGGTGAAAAAAAGCACAAAAAAAAAAAGAAAGATCAACATTCGTGGTATAGAAATCACAATAAATAAATAAATAAATCTTAGATGGACTTTAATGTAGTTTAAACCCCTGAAATCATGGTGAGATTGCATCATATCTCAGTAGGTTTGAATTTCCTCCAGGACCAATAAAGTATCTATCTATCTATCTATCTATCTATCTATCTATCTATCTATCATCCATCCATCCATCCATAGATCCATGAACACTGGGAGGAATAATGTCAGTTCATCTTAGGATGTTATGCACAAACGTTCAAACCCCTAGGAATACTTTAGCATAGAGAAGTATGCTACATATCAGTATGATTTGGAAGGTGGGAATGAAATGAAATATAATGAAATATATAATGAAAGGGAAAGTGACGTGACATACAGTAAGTACGGTGACCTGTACTCAGAATTTGTTCTCTGCATTTAACCCATCCAAAGTGCACACACACACAGCAGTGAACACACACACACCGTGAACACACACCCGGAGCAGTGTGCAGCCATTTATGCTGCGGCGCCCGGGGAGCAGTTGGGGGGGTTTGGTGCCTTGTTCAAGAGCACCTCAGTTGGGGTATTGACTTCAACCTTAGGGTTAGGAGTCAAACTCTCTAACCATTAGGCCATGACTTCCCCCCAAGTGTTTGGTGGCACACAATGACACACAATGACACACAATGACACACAATGACAGATGATGTATTTTTTTTTTTTTATTTACAGGTGATGTGAAATCAGTAAGATGCCTACAACAGCTTCATTTTCTGTCTCTCTGACCAAAAAGAAAACCTGCTTTCTTTCACAAGGTCAACCTGAAAAGCAACATATCTGTACTGACGGCAGGTTCTTTTTTTAATTATATTTATGAGAGCTTATTATAAATACCCACAGCACAAAGCAGGCTAAGTGTCATCTTGCCGGCTGTCAAGATTTTATGTATGATTTCTGATGTAGCTTAGTTTCTGTTCTATTATAGTTCATCAATAGAGGTCCGTGACACATTGATTTTAGTGTAAGGACATTTTTTGAGCAGTCAGCATGTTATATTAGCTTTATGAAGTCTTGTTTTGTAAAGCATTCGTCAGGTTCATGATGAAGAAACAACCGGTGTTACTATGTAGAAAAGCACAAGAAAATACATTAGATTCTGAGCCATTCAGCAAGCATAGGACTGTGTGTGTGTGTGTGTGTGTGTGTGTGTGTGTGTGAGGTAAAAGTGTTCTTAGGAGATAAAGTCTCACGGCCATATGAGCTTGAGTGGATTTTTAACAGGCGTACGAACGTGTGTGGAGTAGAACCGAGTCCATGCTGCATTTCTCAGTGTGAGTATAGAGAGATTATCTGCATGATGCTCAGTTATAACCTGAGATAATCCCAGACTTCCGATAAACCTGCTGAGAACACAGATTGGGAATTTTTTTCACTTCCTCTATAATTGAAATCGGACGGACTCGACCGAGTCTCGGCGGATTTTCTTAGCGGTTGATTCGATTCTACCAAATTTAAAAACTTTAAGAATTAGGTTTGTGTTTTTGGTGAGCAAAAAAAAGCAAGACAAAAACTGAGAATTCCTGTTAAAAAAATAAAAAAAGAGATTCATGACATAGGACTACAGTATGCTTTAGTGTTCTACCCCATCACACATGCCATTTTTAGCCTATGACCTAAAAAGGGGGTAGATATGAGAAAATAACCGAGTTAATGAGGAGGAAATAAGATGCTATCAGCAGCCAAATGCTTGGATCTTTTATGTTTAAAGACTTTTTGATTACATTAGGAAGTACATTTGGGTGTATCTTCAAGCCATAAAGCCATAAAGACGCTGACTCATTGGGGAATCATTAAAAAGTGTATTAAAACCTTATATATACACACACACACACACACACAAAAACACGTTTTAATATATTTAATATAATTTCATTGCATTTAGAGATCCAAGATTTTGTGTGTGTCTGTTTTACAGCGTTCCAATAGTGTAAAAGAGACACGATCGTGAGTAGAGTCGCTCCAAACAGACATCAATAATGGATGAAACCCAGCTTCTAAGGCTCACACAGCAGGAGGACGATAACGATACACAACCCCGTCTGCAGCTCTAAGCTTCTAGACAAAGGGCGAGCGGTACATGATCCTGACCCCCTGCACCTCCTTATCCGGACTCACGAGGCACTTTGGGACTTAGCGACCGTTTAATCTTTAATGCCTGTGGAAACCTTAAAGAATGCTAATTTCTGAGGCCTGCCACCAATTTACCCTCCTTTTTTTCCTACGGTTCCCTGAAATTACAAATCTCTGTTCCCTATGGTCCTATTTTAGTTGTGCAGACTACAGCTGAGGACAATTAGACACAGGAAAGCGACAGGAGGCAAAAAACGTCAGACTTATGAAAGAAGTTGTGGAGGATGAAGAGAGAGGCGTCCGAAATTGATGCGTGTGAGAAGATTTGCAAAGGGGTTAAACTCTAGTGAGGAGATAAGAGGATGGAAAAAAGAAATATTTTGTATTCCCCATAATTTTGTCTAATCAAAAAATGATCCATGTATTTATATTAAGTATAGAAATGTAAGTATTTATTAAACGTGAACTGTTTGCACAACATTTATTCTTTTTTTTTTTCCCCCTAGCTATTATTATGGTGAATATTTCATACAAAGTATAACTGTTAATTGTTGTCTCGTATTAATTACTGGTGCATAAACACCTGATTAGGATTTAATTTGTCATGCCTCTATGCATTATGGTCCCTTTTGTAAACAATGATTTGAACATTGAATATTATTCAAAGAAAAACAATACATTTTATCAGAATTAAAACAGGACGAAAAGTAAAAGTTTACTTAAATTAGTTTAGTTATGGCATTGTTAAAATTACCAAATCATTTTATTTGCATTTCCAGTTACTGAAGTGCTCTGTGATATAAAGCCAAGGAAAATAAATGTCACAACACACACTCATACACAACACACACATGTTGCTCATAGTGTTTATCCCTTGTCTGTAACCCTCCGGTCAAACTGATCCCGTATTCATTTTAATAAAAGAAAAAAATACAGAACAAACTGATTGGTCTTGGATTTTTTTTCTGTGACACAAGGTAAGACGTGTTATATCCAGAAAACAGAACAAGTTCCAAGGTCTTGAGCATCTGTAGTGAGGTGAAAAGGATTAAGGCGGAAGCTCCTGTTTTTCCAGTAAAAAAAAGTAAGTGTTAGGGACTTTTTTGTTACCTGTATGTGCGAACAGAAAACTTCAGCATTGTAGGTTTCAGTAGGGATACAGTATGGTAGCTTAGTGGTTAAGGTGTTGGACTACTGATCGGAAGGTCGTAAGTTCAAATCCCAGGGCCACCAAGCTGTCACTTCCGGGCCCCTGAGCAAGGCCCTTAACTCAAAGCCTTCAATTGCTCAGCTGTATAATTGTAAGTCGCTCTGGATAAGAGCGTCTGCCGAATGCCGTAAATGTAAATGGTGCTAATAAGATGAAACATTGCCAGGATTTCATACCAACGACTCTTTGTCTACAAATCAACTTCATTATGCTTACTAGATAATGATGAATTTGTTTATGTCACTAAAGCAGTCTATTTCTTTTTAGACCCTTCGACTATCTTCGTATAATGTACAATAAGTAGTTAGCTGTCATGATGGCTTGGATAAGTTCCCGTCGGAACACGAGGGGTCGGTCTTTTAGTCCTTAGTCCGTTCCCGCTTCTGCACACCTGTCCCTTATATTTCACCAATTGCCTCCCTGATTTATTCCGGTTGTCTTGTGTGCTTTGTTGTTACCTCGTGTTGTCTCTTTTTTGTCTACTATCCCTGCATTTGGGTCTGGATTCTTTTCCTGCCTTTTCTGACAGTTAAAGGTTAGCATGCTTGACTCATACCCCCAGGGTAGAGGGGTTGATTCCCACCCTGAGTGTTTGAAGTTGAATGAGAGTGTGTGTGTGTGTGCCCTGCAATGGGTTGGCACTCCGTCCAGGGTGTATCCTGCCTTGATGCCCCATGACGCCTGAGAGGCACAGGCTCCCCGTGACCCGAGGTAGTTCGGATAAGCGGTAGAAGATGAATGAATGAATGAATGAATGAATAATAATAATAATAATAATAATAATAATAATAATAATAATAATAATAATAATATCTATTTTATATACATTTTTATATAAATTGATTCCCACCATGAGTGTTTGAAGTTTGCAGTGTTTCTCCAGGTACCCCAGTTTTCTACCCCAGTCCAAAGACATGCATTGGTTGTGCAATGGGTTGGTGTCCCTTGCCATGTTGTCTGAGATAGGGCTCTAGGCTCCCTATGATCCTGCGTAGGATAAACGGTATACAGAAAATTTATGGATTTATGTTATATATGTAATGTTTCCAGAATTTAAACAATTGATATAAATGTGGGATTATTTAGGAATCAGTTTCATAGAGACTTTGAGCAGAAGTAACGTTTTTTTGTATTTGTATTCTGAACGCAAATGTTTTATCTGTTCTAAACAAAATGCCTGATTCCTCACCAATAAATGTGGCACAGGTTCAGAACTATTCCAGTTACTGCTGCTTATATTTAGTCTAATATAATAATAAGGAATAACGAGTAAGATTTGAATAGCAATTAATTGGTCAGCATAAGGGGGGGCACGGTGGCTTAGTGGTTGGCTTTCGCCTCACACCTCCAGGGTTGGGGGTTCGATTCACGCCTTCGCCTTGTGTGTGTGGAGTTTGCATGTTCTCCCCGTGCCTCGGGGGTTTCCTCCGGGTACTCCGGTTTCCTCCCCCGGTCCAAAGACATGCATGGTAGGTTGATTGGCATCTCTGGAAAAATTGTCCATAGTGTGTGATTGCGTGAATGAGAGTGTGTGTGTGTGCCCTGCGATGGGTTGGCACTCCGTCCAGGGTGTATCCTGCCTTGATGCCCGATGACGCCTGAGATAGGCACAGGCTCCCCGTGACCCGAGGTAGTTCGGATAAGTGGTAGAAAATGAATGAATGAATGGTCAGCATAAGCCTGACCTGTACGTACACTCGACGGTCTCGTAAATATAACGTAGCATAACACTCAGATCCCTATAACAGTCACCTGCTAGATCCCTGTTCACAAATTGCCGCACATATTGTATTGACATTCCTGCTGTGTCCCAGATAATAATCATGTTGTCCTGATTCATCAAGACATTATAATCAGTCATTTTAATAACAAGATGCATATGACAGGATTAAGAGTCGTGAGCGTCTAGGAATTAATCATCGCATTACCGTGCCCAGCTCCCTGTCAGAGGTACTAACGAGAATGAGCTCATCGAACCCTGCTTCTTCCCTTAATACCTTATTGAGCAGATCAGCTGCCTGAATCTCAGAGGGATGATCCTAATTGCTAGCATCTCTGATTAGAACAATAGGGAGACAGGAAGCCCTGCCAGTCAATTAATGACACGCTTTATCTTCCAGAGAAACAGGCTGGATGGGGAGAAGGATGCAGTGGAGAGGGGAAGGAAGAGTGGATGCATTACCTCATGGGGTGACACAATGTTGTGTGTGTGTTTTTTTTTTTTAATCCGTGTGACATTTATGGAGAAGTGGAAAAGGGGGAGCTCTTTTGTTCTTGTAAAGACTCCTGTACTTTTTAATAATTCAGTAGTGGCTTTTTTCCTTTGCTGTCTCATTCTGTCTATTCTCTATTCGCTTCATTTTGGAAAGCTACACCAAGAGCCACTCAGTGGTGTCACCTGATACACGGCCTTATCCAGAGTGACTTACGTTTTATTTCAATCTATACAACTGAGCAACTGAGGGTTTAGAGCCTTGCTCAGTGACCCAGCAGTGGCAGCTTGGTGGACCCGGGATTTTCCGATCAGTAGTCCAACGCCTTAACCACTATGCTACCACATACCCTATATATTACACAAATATGCTAAATTGAACCAGAGGAACGTGCACCAGCCTGAAATTTACAAACATACTGTACATACGCTTCAGTTTATAGAGCACCAGCTTCAAATCGCCTCTGCTTGGTTCTCTAGAAAAATAAATTCATTTTAAAAATATTCACATCAAAATCAGTGTCGTTCATAAATGTTGTTATACAAACTGGAATAAAATTAAAATTGGAACGAATCATTAAGGTGTAAAGTTACTGGTTGCGTGACATTGATACGATATTTATCGAATTCGCCAAAAGCAAGTTGTCCGATTCAATTCGTATCCACAGCTATTTAGACAGTTCGAAGACTTTTCTTTTGTAGCCACTCGGTGGTTATTTTTGTATGAACAAAGTCATTTCAGCAAACGTAAAATAATGATGTTGGGCTTCACTGCTGTAAGAAAGCTATTAAAAAGGGAGAATTCAGTTCAATTCAATTTAATTTTATTTATGTAATCTTTTAACAGTATATAAAGTATATAAAACAGTATATAAATCTACATTTACATGAAGATATAAAATCTTCATGTAAATGTATTTGCATTTATCACCAGAGAGTGGGATTATAAATTATAATAAACACCAGAGAGTGGGATTATAAATTATAATAAACACCAGAGAGTGGGATTATAAATTATAATAAACACCAGAGAGTGGGATTATAAATTATAATAAACACCAGAGAGTGGGATTTTAAATTATTATAAACACCAGAGAGTGGGATTATAAATTATAATAAACACCAGAGAGTGGGATTATAAATTATAATAAACACCAGAGAGTGGGATTATAAATTATAATAAACACCAGAGAGTGGGATTATAAATTATAATAAACACCAGAGAGTGGGATTTTAAATTATTATAAACACCAGAGAGTGGGATTATAAATTATAATAAACACCAGAGAGTGGGTTTATAAATGATCATAAACGCCAGAGAGTGGGATTATAAATGATCATAAACACCAGAGAGTGGGATTATAAATGATCATAAACACCAGAGAGTGGGATTATAAATGATCATAAACACCAGAGAGTGGGATTATATATTATATTATATATTAAACACAGAAAGTGATTATAAATAAAGTCCTTTCTACAGTCATATAGAGTCAGATGGAGTCGTGTAACCAGGAGCTCCTGAGCTACACATAAATTAGCTCATCACCTGAGTTCATTATAGATTCAACACCGACTCCTCCGTGCCAAAGCCTTCAAATACTCGATGATGGAGATACAGCACAGGATGAGGGCAAACAAACGCCCGAGATTTTTAATGCCACAGTGATTTCCCAAAGCGTGTCACACTTTTTCAACAGATGAAAAAAAAAAAAGGCATAGTGTGGGTTTATCTTGGTCTCCTTGTGTGTAGTGTTGTCCTATCTTGCTTTGTAAGCACTCACACCAAATTAGCTTTTAGGTGCTCATAGTTTCCTTCCTGTGGGCTGCTTCACTCATCCATCACTCTCACCCATTACCTACAGGTCACAATGAGCCTCGTCCTCTACAAAGGAGATATGAGAGGGCAGCCTCATTAGAGTGATTGATCTGTTTCTCTCTCTCACACACACACACACATACACACACACCACACTTAAATACCCACACATGCACACAGTGCCTGTTGCATGTAGTCCATTAGACTGGTGTACGTTAAACTCTTATTCATACAAAACTTTTATGGAAAAAAATGATAAAATATTAAATCCAGAGCACTTGCATAGAAGTCTTAGATCTTAGCAAACACACACACACACACACGCACACACACACACACACACACCTACCTTCAACCTTGTAAATTTCAGGGTCACAGTCCAACTTCACTGACCCAGGAAGCCCGTGTCAGCATTTATCAAGCAGATAATTAAAGATTGGTGGGAGGATGGAGGGATCAAGGGTGATGTCATTATTTCAGGATGAGTGCTTATGACACATCACACACTGGACACACACACACACACACACACATCCCACAACCACACTATTAAACATTCATTCATTATAGATATGTTTGTGCCAACGAACCTTTGCTTGCTGTAATAATCTGGAGAAATGGTGGGAGAGATGGACAGAGAGGGTGAGAAAGCAGAAGACAAGAGTCAAGTCAAGAAGCTTTTATTGTCATTTCAACCATATATACTGTAGATGTTGCAGTACACAGTGACACGAGACGACGTTTCTCCAGGATTGTGGTGCTACATAACACGAAGACAGAGTTATAAGGACTTAGTAAGTAGTCTTAGTCACAAAGTGCAGCTATGCAACCTGGTGCAAACAGTGCAGGACGAGACAAACGCACTAATTTGGACAAAAAAAAAAAAATTATACACGTTCAATCTGAATAATGTGTTATTTTTTTGGTTACATCCCTAACACCCATCCATCTATCTACATACAGTATCTTTCTATCCATCCATCTACGCCAAATGTTATCGTCTCTCCTCCGAAGCTTAGTTTTATTTCATCTGTTTCATCTGAACATAAAAACACTGGTAGCATGAAGAGTTTCATGTGGAGGTTCAGTCCTCCACACTGTACCATTTACAGCGAATATGTTTAAGAAGAGCAAAGAAAACCTTCCCAACAGACTCTCTAAACAAGATGAATGAAACTTTTCCGAGTGACTTCAGGGGAAACACGATATCCTTCATAACAGCCCGAGTCCAAACCGGAGCTGATACAAAATAAACACCAAACATACTGAGGTTTGAAGCTGGGAGCAATCATACAGATACAGATAGCTTCATATCATCAGTCCCCTCTGAAATCTCACTCTTTCCACCGAGAAGCTGGAGATACAGCAGCCTTTATTACATTAGCTCCAAGTACTGTATGTAGGGACTACAACGTCGGTACGTTAAAGTGCTGCTACAGTGTGTATTTTCCTCCTTTACTGGGATTTACAGTATTATCGTGTTGTTCGTCAGTTATTAGGGAGCAGCGGTGTTTCTGCGGCGCTGTTACGTCTGTCCTTTTAACGGCAGGTGGTAAAATCGAGACGCCGTGTAGACAATGCAGAAAAGTTAGACAGGTGATACACAATCTCTCTCCACTGTACTACACACTAACACACTTCACGTATCCTCGCTGCGGTAACGTAAACGCCCGTCTGCACCCCGGCTCCCATATTTCACGCACGAGTCCGATCGAAGACGACAGTGCAGTTGTCTGGATTCAGTGATAGATGGACTCACTTCACCTCTTCACACATAATTCACTACTTAAACACTGCAGATAAACACTTTCTGCATTGTAGTGACTCGCCACCTTAACTAACATCCCTCTGTGTGGTGTGTCTCCTCTAGTCCTAATCCGGATCGAGCTGATTTCTATTAAAAGATGTTAGTTAAGGTGGCGACTGAGATTTCAGAAGAAATTACCTCATGTTTTTTTTTTTTTTTTAAACCCATTTAGCAATTTTGGCTGCTATATTTTATAAATAATGTCAGAGTGGAGAGAAACGGTCACGAATAAAACTGATAAAGTGTCCCGATTGGAAATCAGACTGTTGTATGGAACGTTACGAATGTTAACGTTAATGTTAAGGTGAAGTTCATGAGTTACTGCTCATGATTTTGGCTTTGAGTTTATTTCTTTTCGAGATACTGTTTCACGTGCTAGGGAGCGAGGCGGTCGACTGAGACGCACCCGTTTGCTTTGGATCGTATCAGATGCTAAATTTGTTAAGAACGCTTTACGTATGCGAGATAAACGGTATTCGAGCGACTCTGTACAATTTATGACCAACATCCTGTAATGTGAAGTATCCTAACGTGCTCTGAATTCAAGCCGAAACTCAGAACTCTAGACATTTCCTTCATTTAACAAATGAATACTAACTCCGATATTATTTTCATCCACACACTTCATCGGAGACTCCTTTCATTTAAAAGTGCTGACTTTTAGCTGATTGCCGCACTCATTAGGTCTAATAGCACGTATGGGAAATGATGAGTTTAATTTTAGTTCTCATGCTGTCATCAGGGCTTGGTCAAGGAGAAGCTTGTGGGAGAAGGACATGACCTCAAACTGCCACACAAGTGCAACACACACACACACACACAAGCACTAACCTGCTAGCCCTTAAACCTCACTCACTCATCATCTTCTACCGCTTATCCGAACTACCTCGGGTCACGGGGAGCCTGTGCCTATCTCAGGCGTCATCGGGCATCAAGGCAGGATACACCAACCCATCGCAGGGCACACACACACACACTACGGACAATTTTCCAGAGATTCCAATCAACCTACCATGCATGTCTTTGGACCGGGGGAGGAAACTGGAGTACCCGGAGGAAACCCCCGAGGCACGGGGAGAACATGCAAACTCCACACACACAAGGTGGAGGCGGAAATCGAACCCCGACCCTGGAGGTGTGAGGCCAACGTGCTAACCACTAAGCCACCGTGACCCCGCCCTTAAACCTTCTAGCTCTATAACGTCTATAAATAAATACAGGAAGACGATAAATAAAATAATACCATATAATAAGACCCCAAATTTACACACACCCACACAAGACCATGCTGATGTATTTATCGACAGAGACTTCAAAGCATTTTTGTACGTCGCTCTGGATAAGGGCGTAAATGTGATGTCATCGCTTATACTAAACGTAATTAGAGCAAAATTGTTAATGACTAGATTGAGTGATTCATTCCTGTAGTATTATTGAGTCGTGACTCAAGAGATTAAGATTTAAAGTTGTTGATTGAAGGGTGAGGGTTCAGGCCCCAGCACTGCCAATCTGAAACTGTTGGGCCCTTGAGCAAGGCCCTTAAACCCTCTCTTCTCCAGTGGTGCTGTATCGTACTGTAGCTGCCGCCCCTGTGTTCTGACCCCAACCTTTGAATTTCATTCATTAACGTAAACCAGTTAAAGTGCGAAATCTCACGAGGACGTTGGCGCCGATGGGATCTACACTATAAGTCCAGGAGATTAAAGCACGTATAATAGAACAGGCCACCAGTGTTGTTGGGTCGATTCTCAGCTCGGGTGTGAACTCACTCAAATCATGTTGGAAGAACAAAAAAACAGTGTTAATATGTTAGACAGTTCAAGCACCTTAATTCTGACGTACATTTTAAATCAATACAATTCAACTAGCTTTTTTTTTCTTCAGCGTAAATTACCAATCACGTTTTGCCTTCACTTCAAGTCAACCAATCAGAAACCTTCCTGACCGACCGGTCTATTCGTTCAAACTTAACATCATGTAACACCTACCTCAGTGTCTATCGTTTTCGAAATAACTTCCTAACTGCAATTATCACCGTCGCTTTCAGACATCTTCAGTTCTCCTAGTGTGTGATATCTTACAGTCTTCTTCTTTTTGATCGTCGACACCCTGGTGAAAAATCGCACGTCTTCCAGAGCTCAAATTCCCGACAACGCCGGACAGAGACTTTCTGTTTGTTGTTTTTAATAACATCCCACATCCTGTCTTCCGTCTCAATCCTCCAGCGGAGTTCGCTTCTCTTTTAAGGTGTTATTATTTTTTCTTTTCTTCAGAGAGGAAATGATAAAGACGTGGTGAAAAGTAGCAGCTCTAGAAACAGCTTCAGAAACTCATTTAACGCTACAAGGAGGACTGAGTTCCTAACACATCCAGCCACACCTGCTGAAGATGGAAATTATTGCTCAGACCTGAAAAGCAGATTCTTCTTCTGAACAACTCAACCTTGTAGAAGCATGTATACACTCACCGTCCACTTTATTAGGAACACATGAAATCCTTGGAGGTATCTGATCGGCCAATCGTGTGGAAGCAGCCTAACGATACAGAACAGGTTCAGATACAGGTTTCTATATTTTTCACATCAAACCTAAAAATGAAGAACTAGTCGTGATTTTGAACACAACGTAGTTGTTCATTCCGGATGAGCTAAGGTTGAGTATGTCAGAAATCTCCTGGGATTTTCACACAGGACCGTCTCTAGAGTTTAGACAGAACAGTGTGTGTGTCAGAGAGTCTGGAGTCTGTAACACCTCGATGATGATGATCACAGAAGAACAATCAGGACTGGATTGTAGATAGTTTTAAGATATCTAGTTTTTTTTTTACAAAAAGGACAACTGGCTTTGGTAAAAACAATAAAGAACAAACAGAAAAGAAACTGCATTTCTTTTTTACATTTAGGTTTACACACAAAGGGGCTTTGTGTTTTCTGTGATCCGATAGCTATCCGATGGTAAAAAGACCAGGTCTAAGGGCCTTTTTACACCCGGTCACTTCACGTGTTGTCTCTGATTTGTTAAAACTGTTCCATTTACATTTGGCCACATAAACGCGTCTCGGCGAATCGGATATCGATCCGATCTTTTTACTCCCGCACAATATGCAAATATATTTTACCTCATTTCCGGGGTAATTGAAATGGAACACATTTTGGTGTATGCGGTTGCTACAAAAAAAGAGCATTTACTGTTTGCTGCTTTTTTGCTGGCGGCAGCAGTGCATTTTAAGACCCAATGAGACACCTGGGTGAAAGATCGGAGCCAGAACTGGTGGGAAAACATATTTGTTTCTGGCGGGATGCACGACTCGTGAGTCACCTGCGAGTTTTTTTTTTTATATTTATATCCGTCTCCAAAACGTTTCGGAGGGCATTTAGTCCTGGTCTTTTTACCATCGGATAGCTATCGGATCACAGAAAATGCATGAAGTGACCAGGTGTAAAAAGGCCCTAAATGCCCTCCGAAACGTTTTGGAGACTGATATAAATCCGACAGTGACCCCTTCAGGAGGTGGTCTGGGACGTGTTTCAGATGAAACTGGACAGGTGTAAATGAATGTGGTTGTTCAAGCCACATACGTCAGCGCTATACTCCTCCCAAACAGAAGTACGTCACTCAGGTGATCTTTCACACAGGCGTCTCGTCGGGTCTTAAAACGCGCTGCTGCTGCCAGCGAAAACGCAGCAAACAGTAAACGCTGTTTTTTGTAACATAAACGTCGTAACCAGTTTAATCGTCTTCTTTTGATTGATTCTGAAAACCGCACACACCAAAGCGTGTTCCTTTTCAATTACCCCAGATATGGGGTCAAATATATTAGCATTTTGGGCGGGAGTAGAAAGATCGGGTCGATATCCGATTCGCAGAGACGCATTTACTGTATGTGGCCTAATGTAAATGGAACAGTTTTAACAAATCATGACGTGACCAGGTGTAAAAAGGCCCAAAAATGAATGGCATCCTTGTGTGTGTGTGTGTGTGTGTGTGTGTGTGTGTGTGTGTGTGTGTGTGTGTGTTAATAGAATAATGGCAGATATTAAAAAGCAAAACATTTGTGTGAAATGTGCTGAAACGGCTGCTGAAGCATAGACTATGCTAAAGCAAACTTTTCAAGACCACTGTATAATTATGGTAAATGGGAAAGCATCATGGAACCATGTCCACACACACACACACACACACACACACACACACACACACACACACACAAGTTCATCTTTAGTCTCGTTTCATTTCCGGAACAAGAAATCGTCACAAAAACATCAAGCTGTAATTGTCTTGATGTGCGATTTGACCTGTGTGTGTGTTTTTCTTTTATTTTGGTGACACAGCAGGACGCGGTGGTCTTGAAAACCTTGCTCTGGCATAATCACTGCTGCAGAAGCAGTTTTATCAAGCCATAAAAAAATAAAAAAAAAAACACACACACACAACTCACACCTCTGGGGTTGTGGTTTTGATTCCTGCCTCTGTCCTGACTAAAGATCAGGCTGACTGACATTTCTAAATTGTCTGGAGTTTGATTGTGTCTTGTGATGGGTGCCAAGGTGTTCCCTGTGTCCACGGTACAGAAGAACAATAGATAGACTGACTTTTTATTATTTATTTCTTTGCTCTTTAACATTGCCAAAAATCACCAAGTTCATGTGCATGAAATTAGCAAAAATGACATGAATGAAAAAATGGAAGCATACACAACTTGTGCAATTGGGAGCTCATTGGTTAAAACAATTTGGTTGGGCAACTGATGAGTAGATTGTGAGTTCAAAGCCCAGTACCAAACCACCAAACTGCCACTGCTGGGCCCTTAAGCAAGGCCCTAAACTCTCAACAGCTCAGATATATGTTGCTCTAGATAAAGGCATCTACTAGGAAAACCTTCAACTATATACTGTAGAGTTTATGTGTTAGTTTTGGGGTCCGTCCTCATCCAGTTAAACACAGAAAGGATCTGTTAGTGATGAACATCTCAGGGAGAACAACGATGTTTCATGACATCATGCCTTTGTCTTCGATTCCATCTGCGGTTCTGCCACAGTGACAGTGAAACTAATGAGCAACTGGCTCCTATGGGAGGGTTAAGAAGGACATTAACGGGTCGTGTGGATGTGTTTGTGTACGCTGCATTGACCCAATTAACACCACCAGGCCTCAGAACAGCGAGAGCGTCGTTGACTTTCATTCGTTCACTCATTACTTCTCAGTCTCATTTGTCATCTTTTTACAAGAGGATCGATACGAAATGTTTCGGTGCTTGAATTCTCATATTTGCTTCATTTCGTATTCGTTCCTCGTCGTCTGAATATCAGTCGCCTTTCTGTGTTATCTGTGTGAGCGAGGTAACGAATTTCAGCGTCAAAAAAGATGACAGATCAAATCGGTATGGAAATGTGTCATGTGTCAAAGTTAAATATGTTTAAAAAATATAATACAGGAATAACTGACTCTCGCTTGCGTAACACGTTGGGCAAGAAGTTAACAAATCTATGGTTGAAAACTCAGACTGAATAAACAAAACTTAACCTAGAAAAATAACATTGGTGTACTTTTAATAGCTGGATTATAATTAATTAATATGAATGAAAAAGGATGAGTAATTAAACAGAGAAGTAAAATCAACAAAAAGCCAAAGATCGATAAGGTTTGAAAAACACATTTGACGTGACGTACGGCTAAGTACGGAGACCCGTACTCAGAATTCGTTCTCTGCATTTAACCCATCCAAAGTGCAACACACACACAGCAGTGAACACACACACACACCGTGAACACACACCCGGAGCAGTGGGCAGCCATTTATGCTGCGGTGCCCGGGGAGCAGTTGGGGGGGTTCGGTGCCTTGCTCAAGGGCACCTCAGTCGTGGTATTGCCGGCCCGAGACTCGAACCCACAACCTTAGGGTTAGGAGTCAAACTCTCTAACCATTAGGTCACGACTTCCCACAAAATTTTATTTTTCTCTTATTTTTATTTTTTTTTTTAAATGGTCTAAAAGTTTGACCTTTGTATTACAATATGAATAAAAAAAATAAATAAATGGATGGATGGATGGATGGATGGATGGATGGATGGATGGTCATTGTTGTAAAAATGCCTCCAGCACCATCAGATTGTATTTGAGAGACTGCAACGTGACTTCAAACCAAAGTGCTAGAAAAATGAAATAAATAAAGGATAATTTTTTTGGAATCGGTGCAAAATTTAAAGATGCCAGAATTGCAACCGGTATCAAAACACTGAAAGGATGAAATACTGAGGGTGAGATGATCACACAGATCCCAGCTTCCTGATGGGGTGAAGTGAAATGAGTCTCAGGACAAGATCAAGACATCAAGGTCCTTCAATAAATACAGTGACAAGATTCTGCCAAAAACAGCCCCATCTTTCTTGTCATGCACACACACACACACACACACACACACAACAATTGCTGCCAGAGTCGGCCTCATGCTGTGTGGGTCTGCTTCAAGCTGTGCTACATCCCTTTGAAAACTCCTCAGTGATGTATTTCATATTTATGAGTTGGCCATTGGACTGCATTCATGCCATAATTATACCATTGTCAGCAGTAATTTCCATCCAGTTCGTCAGGAAAAATAGAAAGCCGACCCAAAACATACGACTGACTATATTTCCTCTTGGTGCAAGAAAAAAAATGTAAAAAAAAAAAAAAATCTGGCCACGCACGTCGGCAATACGTTTCTATCAAACAGCAGGGGTTGGACGTGATCGTCTTTCAAACGGCCGATCGATCTTAAAGCATGAGACGGCTCTGGATGAGCCAAGCATGTGGTCTTAAATGATCCAGAACACGAAGACGGTCGTCGGAAAGATGCCGTCGTTCATTTTGCAGTATTTTACCGATGCGGTCTGTTTACAATAAGGACGTAATAATAAGCACAAACGAATCAGAGACATCTCACAAACAGAGCGGACGCGATGTTCGGAACGGAACATCGAGACGATCGAATGTGACTCGAACGTCAAAATATCAATATGTCTGAAGATAAACATACGTGTATCTTCATAGCGCATTAGCGTGAGTGTGTGTGTGTGTGTGTGTGTGACAGCCTTGTTCCCGTTGCCTCCTCTGTTCAGTTCCTCCCCTCTCATCACGCCTTCCCTCCCTCCCTCTCTCCCTCCATCCCTCTCAGGTTCCTTTATTTCATCCCTCCTCTCCCATCCATCTCAGATAAATGGATTTGCACACGTGCGATTCAATCATTTCGGGTCCTGTGTGTAATCCACACATCGCTACCTCCACTCCTGCTGTAGGATGAGACCGTCTCGGAGATATTGCTGCCTCTATGATATTGCAGCCACCGCCATCTCTTCGAGCTTTGATTTCAGCCAGCATGCAAAGACCTGGGAAATATATTTCTATTACGATCCACTCAAAATAATTCCTTCACGGCATGACGAATATAGGACTATGCTCAATTTAAGATTCCATAAAGAGTGCTGCCAGTGAGCCTGGGGAATGCCTCTTCTGGGGCACAATGACTCCAATGTGCACTTGCAATCAAACTGAGAAGGATGTGCATTCAACCAATTGTTTCACCATGTCAAATTATACTACATCAGAGAAGATGTACTGTACTATCCAGTCTATATACTGCAGTCTAGCAGAAGGTAAAACCATTATAACGTTCCATATTATCTTCAATCCCTTCTTTTCATTATATACACTATGGACGTAGCTTCTACTGCCAGCTCTTCCACCACCCACTCTAATTAAATACATTCAGTTAATGAAACACTGAAATGTAAGGACTGGCTTTGTTTTCTCCCTCTGAGCTCCTATAGCCTTACACCCAGACTCTTATGTCCACCAGTTCTGGTCTACTGGTGGAGTTTAGGACCATACTGACATCAGTGGAGTCAAATCTCTTAGTTTTGATTGCACTTCAGGCTCCTTCCTGCTTTTTAACTCTTTTTACCATTAGACTGGAGATCCATTCGACTAGCATGGGATTATCAGTGAATTTTGTCTGTCCGTGAGTCTGATCTGAAACGAGTCTGGATGCGAGTCTGATCTAAAACGAGTCTAAAGAGTCTGGATGTGAGTCTATTCTAAAACGAGTCCGGATGTGAGTCTGATCTAAAATGAGTCTGGATGTGAGTCTAATCTAAAACGAGTCTGGATGCGAGTCTAATCTAAAACGAGACTGAATGTGAGTCTGATCTAAAACGAGTCTGGATGGGAGTCTAATCTAAAAAGAGTCCGGATGTGAGTCTGATCTAAAACGAGTCAGGATGAAGATAAACACCTTCGAATTTTAGCTGCTTGTGAACAAGCACTTGAGGCGTGTCAGAGAGCAGAAATGGGTTTGATATCAAACTTTACTTCTCAGAAGAAACGATTGTGTGTAAAAGCTTTTGTTTTTGCAACATTTCTATGAATACAGAGCCCTTAGCCTGAGCCCTTAGCCTGAGCCCTTAGCCTGAGCCCTTAGCCTGAGCCCTTAGCCTGAGCCCTTAGCCTGAGTAAAAACAGATTTACTTTCTAAAATTACAAGTTCTTAAAGCCATATCTACTTTTATACAAGCCATCAATCACCACTCTGGAGTGTGGCACGGCAGAGAAACTTAATACTAAACATCGGCACAACCAAAACATTTGCAAATTCTGTTTTTGCTCCTTTAGGGAAAGAGAGTCAACACTTATTAGACATCTTTCTAGCAGGATTTTTCCTTTAATTCCCCTTATTAATCTTTTCCACAAGGTTTTTTTTTAACACCAACCCTGAGTATTAGACACTTTATACACAAAGAAGCCTAAATGCTGCGTCTATAATTAGTGTATATTCGATGCTAACTATGCCATTTAATCCAAGTTCAAGGTCAAATACGCAACCACCATCCTGACTATAACATTCATTCATTCATTCATCTTCTACCGCTTATCCGAACTACCTCGGGTCACGGGGAGCCTGTGCCTATCTCATCAGGCATCAAGGCAGGATACACCCTGGACGGCGTGCCAACCCATCGCAGGGCACACACACTCACGGAATCACACACTACGGACAATTTTCCAGAGATGCCAATCAACCTACCATGCATGTCTTTGGACCGGGGGAGGAAACCGGAGTACCCGGAGGAAACCCCCGAGGCACGGGGAGAACATGCAAACTCCACACACACAAGGTGGAGGCGGGAATTGAACCCCCAACCCTGGAGGTGTGAGGCGAACGTGCTAACCACTAAGCCACTGTGCCCCCCTCTGACAATAAAAAAAGAAGGAAAAATACAGGCCTTCATATAACCAAGATCTAAACTTTCCTTGACATAAATGATATTTAATCATTACCTGTAGGTTAGACAACCGCATTAGCGATACGTCGTCTTAAATCCTTTCCATATCTCGTGTTTCAGACGTCTCTTGTCTTTTACATTACATTCATTGAGCAACAATTTGATTTTCATTTACTAGAACAGCAATCATTTAAAACGTGTGTCAACGCGTCGAGATTTTGATCGAGCTCTTACTTGACCTGATTCTAAACTAAAATCCGCTTGATCGAGTCATTCTGTTAAAGTAAATGCTTTTCATTATGTATAATGTCACAAACACAAATTCCACATGTTTCCAGCATATGGTCAAGATTACGTTCTGTAGAGACGTAGACACAGAAGAAAGGAACCCAGGTCTTAAATCTTCATTTTCAAACTCTGTACATAGCACCATAATAACAGTTCTGCGGAAAACAGAAAATCAAATAAAATATCAAGAGTCAGCACTTGGGGGTCACGGTGGCTTAGTGGTTAGCACGTTCGCCTCATACCTCCAGGGTTGGGGGTTTGACTCCCGCCTCCGCCTTGTGTGTGTGGAGGGTTTCCTCCTGGTACTCCGGTTTCCTCCCCCGGTCCAAAGACATGCATGGTACAGTAGGTTGATTGGCATCTCTGGAAAATTGTCCCTAGTGTGTGATTGTGTGAGTGAATGAGAGTGTGTGTGTGCCCCCTGTGATGGGTTGGCACTCCGTCCAGGGTGTATCCTGTCTTGATGCCCGATGGCGCCTGAGGTACGCACAGGCTCCCCGTGACCCGAGGTAGTAGGTAATGGTAACCTACAGGTAATGATTAAATATCATTTATGTCAAGGAAAGTTTAGATCTTGGTTATATGAAGGCCTGTATTTTTCCTTCTTTTTTTATTGTCAGAGGGGGGCACAGTGGCTTAGTGGTTAGCACGTTCGCCTCACACCTCCAGGGTTGGGGGTTCAATTCCCACCTCCACCTTGTGTGTGTGGAGTTTGCATGTTCTCCCCGTGCCTCCGGGGGTTTCCTCCGGGTACTCCGGTTTCCTCCCCCGGTCCAAAGACATGCATGGTAGGTTGATTGGCATCTCTGGAAAATTGTCCGTAGTGTGTGATTGCGTGAGTGTGTGTGCCCTGCGATGGGTTGGCACTCCGTCCAGGGTGTATCCTGCCTTGATGCCTGATGACCCCTGAGATAGGCACAGGCTCCCCGTGACCCGAGGTAGTTCGGATAAGCAGTAGAAGATGAATGAATAAATGAGTCAGAACTTTAGTCACATGCAATGAAGTGCACGACTAAAATCAGTCTTACACACATACCAAAAGAAATCAAGACCTGAAAATTGAGTGTTTGACCATCATAGACTTTCTCCAAAATCTATTTTCAGTCTTGAAATGCTCTGCTGACTGGCGAAGGACTCTTCGAACACTTTGGTAATGAAGATTAGTCCCGTGTCTGAGGCGGAGGGATAACGCGATGTAGCGTGACAGGCCTTTTACACACCCCGTTATTGAACCTTTCCTAACTAATTACGTCCTCTGTGTGACGAGGTGACACGCACAATCAGCCTCATCGTGCCGGAGAAAATCGCTTGGGGCTTAAGCCATAAAAGATTTCGATTCATTACTCCAGGAAGAGTGTTAAAATTCCTTCAGCAATAACAAAACCACAAATGGTATATGAATAGATAATAGGCTGTGAGTTACACATTGATAGATAGAGATCTGGGTATTGTTTAGTTCTAATAGGGAAGCGTTGATGACTAGAGAAATCCACCTGTATTTAATAAGAATATGAATATGCAAATGCTGGTCTTGTGCTGGGGGGGGGCACGGTGGCTTTGTGGTTAGCACGTTCGCCTCACACCTCCAGGGTTGGGAATTCGATTCCCGGATGTTCCCGAATGTTCTTGTGCTATGAGCCCCATTTTCAATTTGTCACATTAGGGAAGGTATTTTTTATATAAATTGAGAGCCTTTTGATTAGTTAAACATTATGACATACCCTGTGATGTACGGTTGTAACGCAATACCACGATCTGTATTCAGATTTAAAGTAAAAGTGGGTGTGGCCTTATTTTCCACTACGCCAATATTGGAGTGTAACTCCAATCAGTCAGGAGCACCGCAGAGCTTTAATAGACAGTCAGACAGACTCTACCTATCAAATCTTATTTGTTACACTGAAATATTGAATATTTCTACAACTACAAGCTGCCACTTTGTATTCTAAAACATTTTGCTGTGCATTAAGGAGATTAGGCTCCATTCATCGAGGCTCTTTCATCAGCAGCCATGCTTTTATTCTTCCGCTTCGCTTCCAGACTCAGCACCCGAACATTCAGGAGGACACCGTCAAGGTTGGCGCACAGCAATCGGAAATGATGCGGACTGCTTGCTCCAAAGCTTGAAAGGACACAGTAGAAAAAAACTAATAAATAAAATAGCCCTGTAGAATTCTTAAATCTGATTGGTCAGATGTTGTTGATTTAAACTTGAAGGCAAATCACAGGTTTACACTAATACTAATCATTCAAACACTATTATATATAATAGACTTAAATAAATTTGTTTATTTACAAGCACTGACATCGACGACTCCTTCTGTAATAGTGTTAATTTCGTCAGACGAGACGAGACGAAATATGTTCGTCAACAACCTATTTTTTTCATGACTAAGACGAGACGATGACAAGACTGCACCACTGTCCAAAAACGCTGACTAAGACTAAATTGACATGCATTATTGTTGACGAGACGAAAATGTTTTGTATAAAATAAAAACTAAGATAAAATCTCTCTTCATTTTCGTCTACAATTGTCTCTGCTTTATCATCAACTGTTACGCCTTTAAAATATTCAGCACGAGTTCGCGGCTTCGCTGTTGCTCAAGTTACAGGACTCATACGCCTGTGGCTGCAACACGAAACTGCTGAACACACAACACCCAAAGCGAACACGAGTGACGAGCGGCGACGACATGCTAGGTCGAAGGAAGAGGCTCGATATTTGGTCGCATTTTAAGTACAATGATACTGACAAAAAAGTCAGAATGTGTCATCATACTGTAACTGACGGGAAACACTGCGGATAAAGAATTTCGGGGAAAAACACCACCAACCTTAAACGTCATCTAAAGGCTGACCCACCCACACCCACACATTCAGGTTAGAACAGGTTCATCATTTGTGAACGTGTCTCCTATATCAGAAATTAAAAACCAGACACGTTTAACATTTGCATTCAACAAAAATCATTCAACGAGTGTATTTTGTCAGGTAATTATGACATTTAACCAATGTTTGAGATGTGAAACACTTTTTTTACTGAAATGTTTATCAGTAATAATCTCAGTAATAATGTGTTATTTTAAAAAAGACTACAATTTTTTGACTAAAACTAGACTAAAATTAAAAGACTTTTAGTCGACTAAAACTTGACTAAGATAACGAGTTTTCTTTTGACTAAAACTAGACTAAAATTAAAAGACTTTTAGTCGACTAAAACTTGACTAAGATAACGAGTTTTCTTTTGACTAAAACTAGACTAAAATTAAAAGACTTTTAGTCGACTAAAACTTGACCAAGATACCTTGTTTTCTTTTGACTAAAACTAGACTAAAATTAAGACTTTTATTCGACTAAAACTTGTCTAAGATAACTTGTCTTTTGACTAAAACTAGACTAAAATTAAAAGACTTTTAGTCGACTAAAACTTGACTAAGATAACTTGAGTTTTCTTTTGACTAAAACTAGACTAAAATTAAAAGACTTTTAGTCGACTAAAACTTTTGACTAACAAAAAAAGATGTGAATGACTAAATATGACTAAAACTAACAAGGACTTTTGGCACAAGACTAAGACTAAGACTAAATTAAAAATAGATGACGAAATTAACACTATTCTGTAAGAGTCAGATACAAAGCTGTATCCAGAGTTTCTGGCACAGGAAAGTCTACAAAACAGAGCTTTGTCATGTCTGGTTATAATCACATTCATTGGCTTATTAACTAAGTTAGTAACGTTGAGTAAAAGTGAGGGAATAAGAATTTCCTGTGGTTATAACACAATTGGATAAAACTACAATAACTACAATTGGATAAAAATATATTCTTCAATGAATGAAAATGTTGGCAAACGTTTGTGCTGTAGTATACGGTGTAAAATATACACTGTGACTGCTTTTTTCACTCCCTCACACCGTCGATCCTTTCAAGGAGTTAATTAATCGAATGGGCTGCTGTCAGTATAAAGACGACTGATGTTCTCTGACCGCCGGCCCATCAAAAAGACGATAAAGTAAATGATGTACGTTACACTGTACTGTATGTGCTGTGACTTTACGGCTCATTGCAAAAATGGCATTCTTGCAAGGGGGAATGGGGGAGGGGGGTGTAGTTGGAGGAAGTATGAGTAAAGTTGTAAATATTTTAGAGATGTTCTAAAATTAAGTCGCTGAAAATGTTATTGGCTTTTGCTTAAAAGAAAAACTAATTCATTTCATGCACAACTAAAAAACTAGTTTAAACATACAAACTTATTGTTGTTATTATTATTATTATTATTATTATTATTATTATTATTATTATGAAGAAGAAGAAGAAGAAGAAGAAGATGATGATGATGATGATGATGAATGACTCAGTAGGTTATCAGCTCATTAAGTTGAAATAATTAAGCAAATGAAAAGTTTCACCCCTTGCAGTTGAGTCTATCTGTAATTTTGAAAAAGTTCTCAAGAACCAGCAAAACTGAACTGTTGATCATCAGGTGATTCATCTCCAAATCAGGATCTTACAATATCCACACACAAACATCTGATCTCCACATTCAGTCACAACTCACAACCTTGGGGTAACCATGGACACTCAACTGTCCTTTTTCCTCCCATGTTGCTAATGTCGGTTCATTCTCTACAACATCAGAAGGCTTCTGCCATTTTTTGTCCACACAGGCTGCTCAGATACTTGTTCAATCTCTTGTCATTTAGAGACTGGACCTACTGCAGCGCTCTCTGTCAGGTCTACAGTACCTACAGTACATATGAACGCAATTCGTCTTCTGCAAATGATCCAAAATGCACTGCTCTCCTCCACTGGCTCCTGTAGCTGAACACATCAAATTTAAAAAACTGATGCTTGCCTACAAAGTCAAAAATGGACCATCTCCATCTTACCTCAGATCCCTTATCAATCCTTAAACTGCACCTCGCACTCTCAGAGCTACCAGCACTGCTCTCAGGGTAAGAGGAAGGTAGACATTTTTTCTGTTCTTGCATCGAGGTGGTGGAATGAACTTCCCCTAGATGTCCGAACAGTCTTCAAACGACGGATAAAGACCTGCATCTTCCTTTAAAGAGGTATTTTCCATGTTTGTTGTATGTGTACATTTTAAAGATTGCTATGGATACGAGCGTCTGCAGTCTACAGTATGTATATATATATATATATATATATATATATATATATATATATATATATATATATATATATATATACATGCATGAGCTTTGTATATTATGTACACATTGGCTATCTGTGTAAGAAGCACCAGATTTATTTAAGTG
>NC_083467.1:1777500-1780000 GCF_030014155.1 Tachysurus vachellii
AAAGTCATTAATCTACCAAGCAAATAGAAAACCCAAAGTGTTGTCCAGTGTACATTAATACGCTGAAGGCTGGTTCATATTTAATATGCAAAGAGCATCTGCATACTTTATGTACAGCCAATGGATTAAGAGAAACAGCCAATAGATGGTGCATTAGAGTCAAAACATCTCTATACATCATGTCTATCTCTGATATCTTCTCTTCCTTTACCATTCATTCATCTTCTACCGCTTATCCGAACTACCTCGGGTCACGGGGAGCCTGTGCCTATCTCAGGCGTCATCGGGCAACAAGGCAGGATACACCCTGGACAGAGTGCCAACCCATCACAGGGCACACACACACACTCTCATTCACTCACCCAATCACACACTACGGACAATTTTCCAGAGATGCCAATCAACCTACCATGCATGTCTTTGGACCCGGGGAGAAAACCGGAGTACCCGGAGGAAACCCCCGAGGCACGGGGAGAACATGCAAACTCCACACACACAAGGAGGAGGCGGGAATCTAACCCCAAACCATGGAGGTGTGAGGTGAACGTGCTAACCACTAAGCCAAAGTGCCCCCTGATTAACAAACAATGTTAAGCTAATAGATAACTATTGTTCTATGTAACACAATACCTTCTTTATATGTTAAAAGGCCCGGACAAACCAGCTGACCTGCACCCAAGACAAGAAAAGCTATTTTGTTCATGCTTAATAATTTAATTTTTGTATAAAGATGCCAATTAAAAAAAAAAAAAAACCTAATCATCATTAATCCAAAATAAAACCTTTAGCTCAAAGCTGTGCCTGGCTAGGCTAACACTCACAATTCAGGTTCCCGTTATATCACAGCTTGCTCTCAGCATTGCTCCAAGGCAGTCGAACAGAACCAATCTAAAACAGCTTCATTCCAGTGGAGGAAACACCAGCATGGATTTGCCCTTTCTGCCTTCTCTCTAAAGATGCTGATGACATTTGACAAGGAGAGAAGAACAAGCCATTAGTACCACTGGTTCGTCTTGTTTTTTTTTTTTTGTTTTTTTTTGGAAAAGTGGCTGCATTCATGCTGTTTTCTGGCGCTGCTAGTGACAGTGTTGTTTCTTTCTACAGGCCTACGGTCACTGTTCGTTGGAATCAGACACGAGAACCACGCCGTCGGTGCACCGTTCCGTCCAACACAGCAGTGGACGGTGTGAATAACAAAGTCACGGACGGTGATGTAATAACGTCAGGAGCACTGAAATATTCACCATAGTCTTTAGGAATGTGTTCACCTTCGAGCGGTAGGAAATATTTCATAGATGTTAGACACACTTGAGGTGTTAGCACAAATGAGGTGAAGCTTTTGAACGTAGCTCCGAGGCTGGCCTGGGACTGTAATCAGCCTCACATCAGCAATCTGCTTTAATTCCCTCAAGCCCGTGTGTATAGTTTGTGATTATGTGAAATAGCCAAGTGCATATCATCCGTTTCCTCCCATTAGAATAAACTTGATGTCCTACTGCAGAACGGTAATGGAATTTTAACTCTGTGATGCAGTAGGAAGAAAATGAGAGAGAGAGAGAGAGAGAGAGAGAGAGAGAGAGAGAGAGAGAGAGAGACTGTGCTTTCCACTTAATGTGATGTTAACCTGTCTGTCCCCCTGGAGCCACCCCATATCCACCCTTACTTCCCCCATGCCTCTAAAAATAAACGATAGAAAAAAAGAATTGGGAAATGAGAGAGAGAGAGAGAGAGAGAGAGAGAGAGGCAGGGAGGGAGGGTCACCTCCAACCTCTTTAACACACACACATACACACACACACACTCTGTTTTCCGCCCAGGGGAAGTAGTGTTGTCAGCTTTAAAAGAAGAATAATTAATTAATTCTACCTAGTAATTAAACATTTGCTTGAGTAAACAATGCATTAAGTGCATTAGAAAAGCACTCACATGTCCTACAGGACTCCAGGCCGAGGTCTCGGAACAATGCAGAACACGGCATGCTTTAGTGTAAAAGGATATTTAATGCAACGGCAACGTGTTCAGTACATTCTGAGTACTGGTCATTCCAGTCCAGCCAGCTAAAAGATTAATGTATAGCATTAAGGATTCGCACTACATCCAGCAAAACGTCCAAGTATCAGATCCACATTCAGTTCTTGGCTTTTAAAAGGACCTTTTCACCACCGTTAGAAAATCCAAGGCCAATTGAAACACATCGCCAGACGCTTCATAAACTATCATCGCTTTGTCCTTTGAAGGTGATGAAGTGCGTGCTCGCCATCGCAGCCAAATAGCCTTTCACTCCAATTTGAAATGAAACCAACTGCCATTTCTGCGAAAGGGAAACGTTTGTTGTTTTGAACGTGCCATTTGCTGACAAATGCGAGATGCCTTTGCAGTGCTGTGGTATACAGACACCGCAAAGAGCCCTGAAAACAAACACGGAGAGAAAAAAACCAGACAAAACAATGAGTTAAGCATTAAAAATTCATTCATTCATTCATTCATTCATCTTCTACCG
>NC_083467.1:1785000-1800000 GCF_030014155.1 Tachysurus vachellii
AGCATTCTGTTCTCGAAAGTTGTGGAACATGCACTAGAGAGATGAGTTCAATTCTATGTAATTCATAAAATTTATTTTATTTGCACCGTGCTTTTTATAAATGGACCTTGTCATAAAGCAGCTAGACGGTAAAAAGGGCGAGTGAGTGTGACGAGGTAAAACTACCCGAAACATCATATGGATCCTCATCTGGGTGACTTTATATAACTTATTATCAATGTTATCGCTTGCGTTTTAATAACTATAAACCGTCGTCAAGTTAATACGATGAAAATAGGAACGTGTCATGTTACTAAGAAGCCTGTAACTGCTTTGTTCTCTATCCTGAAGACTTTCCTGTGACAGAACACGTCACTGAATGTTAAATAAACCTCTCCTTCCCGAAAAAACAAACAAACAAACAAACAAATAAATAAAAATAAAAAAATAAAAAATAGATAAATAAATAAATAAAATAAAAAAATACAAGTAATAAAATAATAATAATAATAAAATAAAATAATAATGATGATAATAATAATAATAATAATAATAATAATAATAATAATAATAATAATAATAATAATAATAAAATATTAAAAAAAAAAAAACATCTCATTCATCTAGTCATTTTTAAATAACTGTGTTTTTGTTCTTCATATTTTTGGTTAACGCTTATTAGAATTCATCTGAGACTACGTGGAGCGACGTCCTGGAGAACATCATTACTACGGAACAAATAATGAGAAATTACAATGAGATTTGCTATAAGAGAATTTTTTTTTTTTTAAAAACTACTTTCGACCAATCGGATTTGAGATTTTAATATAGTATAAAATTCCAAAACCTTAAAAAAATAATATAATTCTAAATCTATGCAAATGTTCTCAAATTTGATATTTGTGACATTATATCATACTGATCGCTCTTAAAGTAAAGAGAAGAATTAAACTACCACAAAAAAAAGAAAGCATGTTTTCGTTCCACCGCTGAAAACAATGGTGCAAAAAAGAAAAGCAAGCTGAAACAAAAACAGTGGCTATATTTACCCAGCATTTTATCATATAGACTCTGCTCACATTCTTCACTGGGCTTTTTGTCATTGTTGGCACACACATCAGCTACAGGACGGACTGTTTATATGAGCTAAGTTAAGGATAACAAATCCTGAAAACAATGACGTAATGGAGGCCTGTGTTGGGCAGATGAAAAGTGGAATGAGATGATGATCTAGGAGAAAATCCAAAACATTTTAAACGGAGAAGAATAAACGGTTGCTGATGATCGTGTGTCGGTTTCCGAGCGTTTTGTTTCATTTTATCTGGACCGTTCGTTTTCCAGTTGAAATCATTTTTTTGGGATCATCTCCATTTAATCTATTTAGCTTTCACCTCACGGCTCTCGTACCAACCCTAGGTTTGTACTGGAATTCCCCATCAGGGAGAACCAGTAATTGAACATGATCATGTAGATATGCTGTGACTCAGGAAACCTGGTCATGGCAGGTTCATCGGGCTCACCGTTACTCATCTCATTTCCTGTCAAACGTCCTCTTCCACGAGTCCGAACATTGTGTGACGTCACGTGATGTCACGTGAAAATAAAAAATTAGCACAACATGGACATGTGACATATCAAAACACTCAGCACAACGAGGGGAACTGCCTCACGTGTATTCTGGTCACGTCACGGGACGATACATGATGTCACGTGAAAATAAAAAATTTGCACAACATGGACATGTGATATATCAAAACCGTTACTCATCGTTCTCCTAATAGTTTCAGCACTAGGCTCCAGATGTCACGACGTTCACGCGAATGGCGGGGGAAAAAAAGCTAAAGGAAAAACGAATGAAGTCGTGTCAAAATGCAGCTGCAACCCACGAACCCCTTAAATTGCTTAACTCTTCCCATTCCTAACGAAATCAATTACAGGGGTAAATTACGGATGATTGAATAGGTGAAGCTTACAAACAAGTCGAGAGCGCCGCTTCTACGTCGGCTGGCCGACTTCCACCGTGTTGTACGTCTCAAGACCAAACACACTGCGAATAAAGTGGTGTAGCCTGAGGCCACAGCAGGTGTTGTATGATGCTTTAGTTCCAGCAACACACACACACACACACACACACACACTCTTAAATCCTAACATACTTCCTGCTCAGAAATTACCAAGAAAGCTCAACGCATTATTTCTGCACAGCTTAAAAAAGCAGAAATGCAAAATTATCCTTTGCTAAATTATGTTCTTAAGCTAATTATTTAAGGAACGTCATTATGCCTTTAGTTATGCCTAAGTTTATAATACTTATGCCTAAGTTTATAATACTTAATAAACTTCCATCGCTGCCAGTTCATATGGGACACAAATAAACGTTTGTTCTCAGTGACTGGTTTTAGGGAACAGGATTTCATCAGCATTAAACACATGGCTAAGAAAGCGTTTCTGTACAAACAAACTCTTGCCCTGGGACAAGTGAGATAATAAAAGATTAAACCCTTTTGAAGTCCGAGCCTTATGTTGTTTTTTTTTTTTTCCTTTATGTAGCACTGCTGATTTTTATGTAAGTAAAGCACAAGTGCATCTGTATCTTCTTTTATTATTATTGACGGTCTTATTCATTTCAGCCATTTCTGTTCAATCTCCCTAAAAATTCACTACGTCGTTAATTTAACAGCCTACCGATAAACCCTTATAACGCTTTGTCACTGCACACTCTGTCGTTCTTTTGTACCGCTCTCTAATAAAGTAAATATAAATATTCACCAGGCTTTATTACCGTAAACCATCCACCATAGTTCATTTGTTTAATTCTTACTTTAAATAAACACCACCTTAATTATGGTGTGCAACTTCATACGGTTTGTCAGACAGATAGAAAGATAGATAGACAGACAGACAGACAGATAGATAGATAGATGGACAGACGATAGAAAGACAGACAGACAGATAGATAGATAGATAGATAGATAGATAGATAGATAGATAGATAGATAGACAGACAGACAGACAGACAGACAGACAGATAGAAAGATAGATAGATAGACAGCCAGATAGAAAGACAAACAGATAGAAAGATAGACATATAGACAGAAAGACAGACAGACAGACAGACAGACAGACAGACAGATAGATAGATAGATAGATAGATAGATAGATAGATAGATAGATAGATAGATAGATAGACAGACAGATAGATAGACATACATACAGACAGACAGACAGACAGACAGACAGACAGACAGACAGACAGACAGACAGACAGATAGATAGATAGATAGATAGATAGATAGATAGATAGATAGATAGATAGATAGATAGACAGACAAACAGATAGAAAGATAGACATATAGACAGATAGAAAGACAGACAGACAGATAAATAGATAGACAGACAGACAGATAGACAGACAGACAGACAAACAGATAGAAAGATAGATAGACAGACAGCCAGATAGACAGAGAGACAGATAGAAAGATAGACAGACAGAAAGAGACAGATAGATAGATAGATAGATAGATAGATAGATAGATAGATAGATAGATAGATAGATAGATAGATAGATAGATAGACAGCCAGATAGACAGACAGACAGAAAGACAGACAGACAGACAGACAGACAGATAGATAGATAGATAGATAGATAGATAGATAGATAGATAGATAGATAGATAGATAGATAGATAGATAGATAGACAGACAGACAGACAGACAGACAGACAGACAGACAGACAGACAGACGGATAGATGGATAGATGGATAGATAGACAGACAGACAGACAGACAGATAGATAGATAGATAGATAGATAGATAGATAGATAGATAGATAGATAGATAGATAGATAGATAGATAGACATATAGACAGATAGATAGATAGAGCCTGACAAGACATGACATTATGGAGTTGATCATAAAACACAACTTTTTCAAACAAGAACCTTGGAAGTTTTTCAAACTACTCAAATAGTGAGTGTGGAGATTGAGAGAGAGAGAGAGAGAGAGAGAGAGAGAGAGAGAGAGAGAGAGAGAGAGAGAAAGAGAGAGATGAATGAAGGATGAAGACAGAGCAGTAGTGTCAGCACTAATAGCAATGTGACTCCCCAGATGACTTAGTGGTAATCCCTGTTAGTCTACAACACTCATACTGGAGGAATACCAAAAGTATAGACACACAAACACACGTCTCACACACACTTCTTGCCATTGAAGGATGTGTTGTATGCCTATACGGCAGCTTACAGCTGGATTAAGTAAAGTGTGGGTGAGTGTGTGTGTGTGTGTGAGTGTGAGAGAGAGAGAGAGAGAGAGAGAGAGAGTGAGGCGAGGTGGACAGGACATTTCTGTCTCAGTCCCTTGTGTCATCATTTACTCGTCTGCTCTAAATCTCTGGTACACACTGACTTCCTGTCCCTCTAGATAGTTTTATCCTTCTATTCCCGTCATTCCTTCACTTCATCCCTCTTTCCCACGTGGACCTACGGACTCACGTACTCACACCATTGATTCCATGATTTAGGGCAGATTTTACTTAAACACAGTTACAGCATTTTTGACTCGGTCCACAATAACTTTATTTTACCCTGGAATCTAATTATTAGAATACTTTCAAAATCTTGTTTTTAACATCGAAGTGTGAATCCGTTTAACATTTCCTGTCAAACGTCCTCTTCTACAAGTCCGAGCATTGTGCTCCGTCACGTGAAAATAAAAAAATTGCACAACATGGACATGTGACATATCAAAAACTCAGCACAATGAGGGGAACTTCATTCATTCATTTTCTACCGCTTATCCGAACTACCTCGGGTCACGGGGAGCCTGTGCCTATCTCAGGCGTCATTGGGCATCAAGGCAGGATACACCCTTGGACCGGGGGAGGAAACCGGAGTACCCGGAGGAAACCCCCGAGGCACGGGGAGAACATGCAAACTCCACACACACACAAGGTGGAGGCGGGAATCGAACCCCGACCCTGGAGGTGTGAGGCGAACGTGCTAACCACTAAGCCACCGTGCCCCCGGGACAAAATGAAATGATTACCGATTGTAATTTTAAAAATAAAGTTATTATTAGATATACATAGGTATATACATATATCCTAGTTAACTCCGTCGTGTGTATTTGTTCATTCTATCATTATAAGAAAAAAAAAAAATAAAACCTCAAGCGTGTTTCTTTCAAACGTGTAAGAATGAAATTTCACCACCGTCGAAGAAACAGCTTTGTAAAAACGAGATGTTAACGCATGAGTATTTTTTACATTTATCGTTTATCGTTCTATTGTATTGTTCATGTTTTTTTTACCATTGGTAAAATAAAAGTCTTATTTTGTCAAGTACAGATATAAAAGTCTTTTGTACTTTATTGTACACTATTTTAGTAAACTACAAGCAAAAAATTTTCTCTTTAAATCTCCCCACATTCATTCTTTTGTCAACACAATCCAGACTAAGCCATTAGGGGGTTGGGCCTCCTCAGGTGTGAATCATCAATATTCATGACCATTGACCCTCCCTTGCATATTGCCTTTACACAACAAAAACTCTCTTACAAAAGTTAAATCAATGTATTGTTTCATGTGAATGAGTGGGTAAAATGGTTTTTACATCTTTTTGTAGCAAATTCTCAACTCTACAAGAGTAGAGAACTTTATTGTTCGTGAACAAATGTTTAGTATGTGTTTCTTGGCCTTATTTCAGCAACTTTTCTTTTTCTTTTTTTTTACTAACCACACATAAACATCATTTACTTAAAAATACAAACATGTACATACATTTTACTTACATAATATTGTAGCCCAGTTTGTGCTGAATACAGTGTTTTGTGATATTAGCCATTAATATGTATTGAAGTAACTGAAAAAAGACCTCTGCCAGTGTCACAAAATGGTCAGACCCCAGAGGGTTAAATATGATTTAAATTTTTACAAAAGTAAGAATTTCTAAAATAAGTAAGTAAATAAATAAATAAATATGAACAGAATAGCAGCCCGAATTACAGAATCTTTCATGTGAAGTTCCACATAAAAAAAAAAATGAAGTCAATCAGCAAACATGGAAATAGGACGTTTTGTGTGCATTATTGGTCCACTTGTTTCTTATCAGCTGATGTGAATTATATCATTTCTCTCCCGTTCTCTTTGGCATTCCCCGAGCCATGAGCACCTTCTGTCACTCATCATCATCTCTCTCATTCACTCTCTCAGTGCAACTTTGCTTTATTGCCGAATTCATGCAACATTTCCAAAAGCAATGAAATCATCCAAAGCAATAAGGACGGTAGTAACAAGGAAAAACTGACAGTTCTACATCAAAATCTAATCTCTGTCTCTTTTACTTCCTTTAAAGAAAGGGAACCGAGAATTGAATAACTCAGTAAGTTTTCTGATAAGAACATTGTTTACGTAAGATCCTTAACATGAGCTATAGAAGATAGAACTGGAAATGAATGAGAGAATGAAAAGAGAGAAGGAAAGAAATATCTGGCCGTGTTCAACATACGGTGAGATACATTAACATCGTTCTACCTCATGTTTCAGTACTGTAGGTGTGTTAATTCGTCCTTCATCGTTACGCTTCTGTTATATGTTGTGAACAGCGAGTATCTTACTGTAAGAACTAAAAGACTGAGGCAAGCCTTTCTCTGTCAAATGCAAGACAAAAAAGAAAGTATGTCATCGGCGGAACACAAAGCAAATAACAGATTTCCTCTAGCTCAAAGATAATGAGCGACTACAGATCATCTCTAGAGACACAGGCAGAGACGTACTGAAGCTTTCATGGCTAAATTTGTCACAACGCGCCACTGCCTGAAGGACACACTGCACTACGTAATCTGCTCTACTGTAGAGTGGTCAAAAATTTTTATTTAATATCTCTAATATATTACATATTATTGGTGTTGGGAAGTAGGATTTTTACATGAAGATACAGTATAAATAAAGCTAGCAGTTACAGTTGAGGCTACAATTAAAACCACACATTTCTTGTTACTTAGCATGAAGGAACTTAGCTCGTGTTACGTCGCCGTGTCTCCGAGCAGATACCCGAACTGACTTAAATTGAACTTAAATTGTTTCAGCTACTATTTATATTTACATTACTGATCTCTTTTCATCTAAGAATTTATTTCTGTGTAAATTTACTAGATCTGGGTCAAACATATCTGTTGTCAGAGCACTGGTTAGCAATTTTAAGCCTCTTAACTGGAAAAAAAAATATAGTAGCCAAGCGAAGTCATCTACAAATATAGTTTGATATTGTTGTAGCTCTCAAATGATTTCTGTAGTCAAACTTTATTTATGTGATTAATAAAAAAAAATCTTAAAACTTTGACTGACTGATGAAGCGAACTAAGACACACCCATAACACCCTGAACGTTTCCAGAGAATGATGGGAGATTCTGATTGGCCAGTTGTTATAATTAAGATTTAACTGGAAGCCATTACATTCATTTTATTTACAAACCGTTTAAGGAGAATTATGATATAGTGATTTAACACTAAATTAAATGTTTTTGTTGGTTTATTTAGCTGTTGTTCTGAATTGATTTCGAATGGGGGGAAAAGCAGATTGAATTATCACAGGAAGTGTTAAGTAACAAATTGTGTGGAGAAAAATAAAGAATTGAGATTTTATATCTCTAGCCTAGGTGTATGTAAAAGAGAGAGAGAGAGAGAGAGAGAGAGAGAGAGAGAGAGAGAGAGAGAGAGAGAGAGAGAGATGTAAGAACAACCTTTCATTAAAGAGGTTTCTTTATTTCTTTATTTTTGCAATTTTCTACTATTTTAGAATAATAATGAAGCCATTATGAAATAATACAGATGGAATTATTCAGTGACCAAGAAAAGTGTTAAACAAAATCAAACCTCATTTATATTTTAAATGAACTTAAGTACGTGTAAAACTTCATAAAAAAAATACGCTTAACGTTGGCATCAGGAGAGATTTTCAGCCAGGAATCTTTACTTAAAGTTCTCTTCAACTAAATAGCTGAGATGTTATCTAATAAAGGGGGGACACGGTGGCTTAGTGGTTATCACGTTCTCCTCACACCTCCAGGGTTGAGGGTTCGATTCCCGCCTCTGCCTTGTGTGTGTGGAGTTTGCATGTTCTCCCCCGTGCCTCGGGGGTTTCCTCCGGGTACTCTGGTTTCCTCCCCCCGGTCCAAAGACATGCATGGTAGGTTGATTGGCATCTCTGGAAAATTGTCCGTAGTGTGTGAGTGCGTGAGTGAATGAGAGTGTGTGTGTGCCCTGTGATGGGTTGGCACTCCGTCCAGGGTGTATCCTGCCTTGATGCCCGATGACACCTGAGATAGGCACAGGCTCCCCGTGACCTGAGGTAGTTCAGATAAGCGGTAGAAGATGAGTGAGAGTGAGTGAGAGTGAGTGAGAGATACAGTTGGCAAACCTGCAGATATATTTTTTTTTTATTTTTGTTTTAGATAAAGATTTCTAACGAAAGAGATCGTTCGTGATTTCACACCAATTAAAACAACTGTGCTACTACTAGTTCCTAACCTCATTGTAAATGTCTTCAACGTTTCATACGTTTCAACGTTTCATGCATTCTTCTGAAATTGTGTTGTTTTTTTTCCTCTTTCTTTTCCACGATGACTCACTACTGTAGCGCTTCACCCAGCACCACAGCCAAAGCCTTATTATATCGTAGTCCATGCTCGCTACACAAACTGATTTAAAAAAATAAATAAATAATTGCCAGACTCCTCACCTTCACCTTCTGAATAAAGTAGAAAGGACCGCGGAACAACAAATCTGTCGTCAAAAGAATAAGTGCAACCGTGTGAAGAAAGAAAAAGGAAAAGAAATCAAAGATGGGAAAGTAAATGTGACAATGCAATAGGCTTAGCACGTAGTCCGATAATTTGGCAAGATTAAAGCAGTTCCCATGGGCAAGTGAGAGGAATTTCAAACAGGAGGATGAGACAGAAACTGAGAGAAATGAACATCATCCTGACGAGAACAGAAGCTTAACAGCATCGAGCATTCATGAGAAACACCAACGTCTGTATACAAGTACTCTGTTATTACTACTTTAGTATCTCATTTGTTTAAGACACACAGAAAACCACAAGCTATTTGTCTAAGCTCTAGTAGTGTGACTGTGGCTCTGGGGACATTATACCCACAATGCCTCTTCATTTAGCCACAGATTGTTTGATATAAATAGAATCCTGCTATATGATGCGAATTCAGGACAGCGGTGGCTCAACTGGTTAAGGCTCTGGGTTGTTGATCGGAGGATCATGGTTCAAGGCCCAGCACAGCCAAGCTGCCACTGCTGGGCCCTTGAGCAAGGCCCTCAACCCTCCCTGCTCCAGGGGTGCTGTATCATAGCTGCCCCTGCACTCTGACCCCAACCTCCTCAGTTGGGGTATGTGAAGAAAAGAATTCCACTGTGCTGTAATGTATATGTGGTGATAATAAAGGCTTCTATGCCCCCCGTTCTAGAATTCATCGATACGGATTATCCGATATTGCATTATTCTAAATTAAAAGTAATTTTACAGCCATGGGCTTGGAAACAAATCAGTTAACTTACAAGAAACAACTCGATTTGTGTGAAATTCATGTTTTGGAGCCGTAATTTCTAAAAAAAGGTTCGTACAAGAATTAATTTTAAGAAATAAAATTTTATCTTCTGTAAATAAGGTGGCATGGTTTTGAGAATAGGCGAGGCACGGTGGCTTAGTGGTTAACATGTTCGCCTCACACCTCCAGGGTTGGGGGTTTGATTCCCGCCTCCACCTTGTGTGTGTGGAGTTTGCATGTTCTCCCCGTGCCTCGGGGGTTTCCTCCGGGTACTCCGGTTTCCTCCCCCGGTCCAAAGACATGCATGGTAGGTTGATTGGCATCTCTGGAAAATTGTCCGTATTGTGTGAGTGAATGAGAGTGTGTGTGCCCTGCGATGGGTTGGCACTCCGTCCAGGGTGTATCCTGCCTTGATGCCTGATGACGCCTGAGATAGGCACAGGCTCCCCGTGACCCGAGGTAGTTCGGATAAGCGGTAGAAGAAGAATGAATGGTTTCGAGAATACATTTTAGAAATTTACAAATCAGATCAGATCCATTTTAATTTCAGATACACTCACTGAAATACTGTAACACTTCATAAAACTTCGTGTTAAACAATTCAAATTCATTGATATCAATAAACTAGTTTCACACAGAACCTTTTTTTTTTAAAAAAAAACGAGCTTTGAGCTACACTTTATTACTCTGTAAGGAGAAACAAAAACGATCATTTTACCGCCATCGGCTTCGAGCCTGTGGAGCTGCAGTGAACGCCCATGTTCATGAAATGTAGAAGGTCTTGTGAAAATGGCCAAAAAATAAATAAATAAAATAAAAATAAATAAAAATGAAAATCTGGGACCTTAGACACTTAAAGTGTTTTAATCATTGTCAGGTCGTCATAACCTGATTTGTTTAATTCAAGTGATTAAAGCAGATTGATCGCCTGACACTTGTCGCTGTACGATTGTGCGAAGCTGTGCGAGTGCTCGGTTCATTAAAATGTGATGAATGTGCTTCGATTTGCATATTTAGAAATGTTGCAATCACAATCAGTGTGTCTTTTCATATCGAAATAATTTCGAATCTTACTTTCAGAGCAGAATAAGGTGTCATGTATTTTCCCCCCTGAAGATACATAAACTACATCACAATCAGAATGACAATGATGTTTATTGGCAAGTGGCTGAGCAGCAGGAGTTTGCAGTGGTGTAAATGCCAAGACTTCATTCATTCATTCATCTTCTACTGCTTATCCGAACTACCTCGGGTCACAGGGAGCCTGTGCCTATCTCAGGCGTCATCGGGCATCAAGGCAGGATACACCCTGGACGGAGTGCCAACCCATCGCAGGGCACACACACACACACACACACACACACACTCTCATTCACTCACACACTACGGACAATTTTCCAGAGATGCCAATCAACCTACCATGTATGTCTTTGGACCGGGGGAGGAAACCGGAGTACCCGGAGGAAACCCCCGAGGCATGGGGAGAACATGCAAACTCCACACACACAAGGTGGAGGTGGGAATCGAACCCTGACCCTGGAGGTGTGAGGCGAACGTGCTAACCACTAAGCCACCGTGCCCCCCTTATGCCAAGACTTATTTTATTCAATTGTATTATTATCCGTTAAGTTTATGTAAAGTGTGCATTCTTTTTGACTTACAATTTATTCAGATTTTTATTAGAATTTGAAAAATTCCAAATAGTGATTTGAAACAGGTTCATTCATAAGTTAACACGTCGTTTTTGGAAGAAAAAAAGAGAGAATTCTCAAAGAAGAATAAATAAATAAATATATAGGCACTAAACACTGCTGGTTGTATTTAAGGGATAAAAATATTGAAAGAAGGTATCACAAAAAAATATAAGTATATTTTTCACTGATTGTGGCTTTGCATGTATTTTTAAGGCATTTCCATTAGGAAGAAAGAAGTCATTTTACTTGTTAACTTTAAAAGGCCATTAAAGCTAATACTACAAAGTGCCTTTAGAGATCCTAAAAACACAACAACAAAATCAGAAAAAATGTTTTTTCATTTCCAATAAAGAAAGTCCATCACCAACCGCAAATCTGTATTAATTTACACACGTTTATTATTATTTTTAAACATTATTCATGTCTTCACTAATTTCAATTAATAGAAATAAATATGCCTGACACTGAGGCCACTCCTCCTACATCAGTGGACTGACACTGAGACCACGCCTCCTACATCAGTAGACTGACACTGAGGCCACGCCTCCTACATCAGTGGACTGACACTGAGGGCACTCCTCCTACATCAGTAGAATGACACTGAGGCCACGCCTCCTACATCAGTAGACTGACACTGAGGCCACACCTCCTACATCAGTAGACTGACACTGAGGCCATGCCTCCTACATCAGTGGACTGACACTGAGGCCACGCCTCCTACATCAGTGGACTGACACTGAGGCCACTCCTCCTACATCAGTAGACTGACACTGAGGCCACTCCTCCTACATCAGTAGACTGACACTGAGGCCATGCCTCCTACATCAGTAGACTGACACTGAAGCCACTCCTCCTACATCAGTAGACTGACACTGAAGCCACTCCTCCTACATCAGTAGACTGACAATGAGGCCACGCCTCTTACATAGTAGACTGACAATGAGGCCACGCCTTCTGTATTTGAACTGACACTGAGACCACACCTCCATCATCAATGGACTGACCCTGAGGCCACGCCTCCTACATAAGTAATCACCAGTTATCTAAGGATTTACACTGACCGTTGTGTGGATCTATATTACTTTTAAATAAATATCCGATTCCTAAAACATGTGTGTGTGTGGAGGGGTGAATTTTTTTTATTTATTTATTTTTTTTATGAGCTATGTACAGTACTTATTCTGAAAATTGAGCACATTAGTGTTAAAGAGTCAGAGGTTCATATTCAGTATTCAGTAGTTTTGTGTGACACACACACACACACACACACACACACACACACAGGAGGGAGTAAAGGATTTCTCACCAGGATTGAGTTCAGAACATCAGTCTGACAGTTTGGTCGTACATTTACATTATCCTGATACATTCATTCAGAGAATTATTATTATTATTATTATTATTAATATAATATATATATATATATATGTATATATATATATATATAATTCTTTATTGTTTTCTTTAGCAGACACAATACACATCGCAAATACTACATTTTTCCATAAATAAAACCTCTCTCTCTCTCTCTCTCTCTCTCTCTCTCTCTCACACACACACACACACACACACACACACACACACACACACACACACACACACACATCACTACATTCCTTTACCCTGACCTTATTAGCTAGCTTAATTTATTCCACTTATCACACTGCATGTTTGATACCCCAATAAGTCCAGTCTGCTCCATCCTGCATGTTTGATACCCCAATAAGTCCAGTCTGCACCATCCTGCGTTTTTGATACCCCAATAAGTCCAGTCTGCTCCATCCTGCATGTTTGATACCCCAATAAGTCCAGTCTGCTCCATCCTGCGTTTTTGATACCCCAATAAGTCCAGTCTGCTCCATCCTGCATGTTTCCTCAACCTGGTTTTCTTGTTTTCTTTGATTAACATTCGATAAACAAGGAACTTTGCAACCTCTCAAAATCCAGCTGTGCTAGTTTCCAGAGAAGAAGAAGGAGAAAAGAAAGTGTCACAATTCAAAATGGATAAATACTATATATATATATATATATATATATATATATATATATATATATATATATATATATATATATGTGTGTGTGTGTGTGTGTGTGTGTGTGTGTGTGTGTGTGTGTGTGTATATATATATAAAAATGTATATAATTCTTTATTGTTTTCTTTAGCAGACACAATACACATAGCAAAGACTACATTTTTCCAGAAATAAAACCTCTCACACACACACACACACACATGTGCGCACACACACACGCGCACACACACACACACACACGTCACTACATTCCTTTACCCTGACCTTAATAGCTAGCTTAATTTATTCCACTTATCACACTGTATATCACGCGTTCAACAAGAGAATGTTCATTTTGACCCCTTCATCTACAATCTCGAGCACATTCCCATTTCAAACTAACAATAAATATTTCAACTGGTGTGCAAAGAATGTGTGTAACTTCAGACACCGTTTATCAACTCACTGGAAAAATACAACTTGGACCATCTGAGGCTGAGAGGTTTTTACAAGCTGAGCAAACTGACGGATCATCGAAGCTGCGCCGTGTTTATTCAGCATCAGTTAGCTGGAGGTTGATGAGGTTCACTGACGCTCTTCAGAATCTTGGAAAAGGTTGGAATATAAAATTCTGCTCTGTATTTATAATGGGAGCAGAAATATAACAAACTTCTTGAATTCATGTGGAGCCAAGCCCGATAATTGAGAGTTTAGTAGAACTTGCACGATTTCTTTCTGAATGTATAAGAACATTGATCATTTTATTTTTTATTATCTCTAATACTCTGTTCAGTCTTTAGAAATGGAGCTCTCGTTTATCCATTTTGAATCGTGACACTTTTCTTTTCTCCTTCTTCTTCTCTGGAAAACTAGCACAGCTGAATTTTGAGAGGTTGCTTAGCAAAGTTTGTTGTTTATCAAATGTTAATCAAAGAAAACAAGAAAACCAGGTTGAGGAAACACGCAGGATGGAGCAGACTGGACTTATTGGGGTATCAGATATGCTGGATGGTGCAGACTGGACTTATTGGGGTATCAGATATGCTGGATGGTGCAGACTGGTCTAATGGGTATCAGACATGCAGGATGGTGCAGACTGGACTTATTGGGGTATCAAACACGCAGGATGGAGCAGACTGGACTTATTGGGGTATCAGACATGCATGATGGAGCAGACTGGACTTATTGGGGTATCAAACACGCAGGATGGAGCAGACTGGACTTATTGGGGTGTCAAACACACAGGATGGAGCAGACTGGACTTATTGGGGTGTCAAACACACAGGATGGAGCAGACTGGACTTATTGGGGTATCAAACACACAGGATGGAGCAGACTGGACTTATTGGGGTGTCAAACACACAGGATGGAGCAGACTGGTCTTATTGGTGTATCAAAAAGAAAAACAAGATTGTGTCCAACATTTTCACATGATGGTGCTAAAACGGTGCTAGTGTATAATGATGTTCTGGTTATTTCATTGTCAAACACATCAGACTGTACAGAATTCACCAAAGATTTCATGTTACTTTTGGCAAGTTCATGTCAAGTATCAGGACTTTAGTTGATTTTACAATCAAATCATTAGCATTGTATTGTATAAAAAAGCAAAGCTTTTTCTGGTCAGAAATTATTCACACGGTGTGTTAAAATACACTTACAGTATTTAGCCTTTCTCTTATTTTTTTTTCTCGCTACTATTCTATTTTTCCGTATGAAAAGCGACTTCTGACATTTTCACTCAGTGAATTATTGT
>NC_083467.1:1810000-1847500 GCF_030014155.1 Tachysurus vachellii
GGGGCCGGGTCGCGAGTCTAAGCAGGGACGCTCAGACTTCCTTCTCCCCAGACACTTCCTCCAGCTCTTCCGGGTGAATACCGAGACGTTCCCAGGCCAGCCGTGAGACATAGTCCCTCCAGCATGTCCTAGGTCTTCCCCAGGGCCTCCTCCCGGTTGGACATGCCCGGAAAACCTCCCCAGGGAGGCGTCCAGGAGGCATCCGGAACAGATGCCCGAGCCACCTTAGCTGACTCCTCTCGATGTGGAGGAGCAGTGGCTCTACTCTGAGCTCCTCCCGAGTGACCGAGCTCCTCACCCTATCTCTAAGGGAGCGCCCAGCCACCCTACGGAGGAAACTCATTTTGGCCGCCTGTATCCGGGATCTTGTCCTTTCGGTCATGACCCAAAGCTCATGACCATAGGTGAGGGTAGGAACGTAGATCGACTGGTAAATAGAGAGCTTTGCCTTGCAGTTCAGCTCTTTCTTCATCACAACAGACCGGTATATCGACCGCATCACTGCAGAAGATGCAACGATCCTCCTGTCGATCTCCCGCTCCATCCTTCCCTCACTCGTGAACAAGACCCCAAGATACTTAAACTCCTCCACTTGAGGCAGGAGCTCTCCACCAACCTGAAGGGGGTCTTCAATTCACGTTTAAGAAAAAAAATAAAAAATTAAATAAAAAGTCTGAGAGAAATCAAGAGTAGAATTTCAGCTGAAATTATAAATCAATAGTTTTGGAAATGCAGATTTTTTTTTTTTTTTTAACAAATCAATCATTCAGCTTTAAAGGAGTTTTAACAATTTACGAAAGCAGCGTGTTAAAAAATTTATGCAAATCTGTAGCGTTTTGTTCTGCAGCTTTGGGATAGTAAATGACGGAAGAGTCCACGGATCGCGGGAAATGTCACCGAATGCATTTTGTGTGAAAGCAATGAAAAATTATTCACAATTTGGTCCGTTCGGACGACTTCGGTTTAAAAACAAACAAACAAACAAACAAACAAAAAAAACGAACAAATATCTAATAGACGGACGACTTCGAGCGTCTCCTGTACAGTAAGATCTTTTCTTTCGGAAGAGCGTACTGATAAATATAATAAATAAACGATTCCAATTACAGCCGGTTGTTTAGATCAGGAAAAAAAATAAAGAGAAGGATAAGAAGCAACACAGCACAATGTTTAAAAAAATGAATAAAAAATTTTCAAAGGTAAAATCTCAAGAGCTTTAAGAACTTCCCAATCCTCCTGTCAATCTGGTCAGAAATCCAATCATGTCATCTACAATTAAGATAAAAAAAAGTCACAGTCTTTCTACCATGTAGTTGTTTTTTTTTTCTTTCCCCCTATTCTTTTCCATTACGCTATTCGCGATGGAAAAATGGAAAAATCAAAGAAATAGAGCCAGCAGTTCTGCTCAAGATTGGAGGTTGTCAGCATTATGATTTATAACCACAATTACCCATTATCGCTGAATATCAATAACCCTGTGCAAATGCTGACTTAATCATTTTGTCATTTAGCTCCCGTCAGTCACTGCGAGTGTAAGAATAAATTCAAGTTAATGTCATTTGCTGGAAAGAGTTATAGATTTGAAGCGGTAATTGGGAACGATGTTCATATTAAAGCTCATAGGTATTATTATTATTTCCTGTTCCAGCAGAAGACTGAGTGGATTTCTTCAGCTAATAGATACAGTAGTGGTGTCTGTACGAGGAAGAACAAAATAAAGCCTTATAAATTTCACTTGTAATACAGCAGGTGATTTTTAAGGTGATTTTTTTTAAGGTTATTCGAATCAGCCAATCACGTAGCGGCGGAGCAACGCATCGAATCGTTCGGTTAGAGATCGAGAGCTTCAGCTAACGTTCGTAGCAAACGTCAGAACGGAGAAAAAGTTGGATCTCTGTGAATTGAACCTTTTTGTTGATGAGATATCAGAGATGATCTCAGAGAAGCATCTCAGAACCTTGAGGTGGGGTGGATGAGCTACAACAGGTGAAGACCACATCAGGTTCCTTAACCTGGCAGCCAAGAACAGGGATCTGATCACATTGTGGTACAGACTGAGCCAAACTGGACAGCTGAAGACCCTTGATAGCGTCAGATTCCTGTTCTTGACTGGCAGGAGATAACCCTAACCTTTTGAAACTGGTCTTCTTCTCTTCAGCACAAGGTTTAACATGTTCTGCATTCTGAGATGCTTTTCTGCTCACCACAGTGACTCTAGAAAGAACCACACCACGATTTTCTCCTTTCAGATGTTTGATGTGAACATCATCACCCAAATGAGGATGAGGTTCCATTTGGAGTTTGGTTCCTCCCAAGGTTTCTTCCTCTTCCATCTAAGGTATTTATTCCACACCACAGTCTCCTCGGTCACCTCAGGCCTGTTCATTAGGGACAAATACAAACACATTTAAATATAAGTCTAATATTAATCCTGAACTTTTGTTCTATAGAAGTGCTATAGAAATAAAATTAAAATTGAACATTAACCGATGAACTGTATCTCCAATGGTTCTGCAGCCACGTTATTGGTTGTTTAGAGAAGTGCATGATCGGACAAGTCTACCGGTGTTCCTATTAAATTGGACAGTGAGACTAAATAAATACCTGTTTTGTAGAATATTGGAAAAAATGTTTTAAGATCATCAGATGCTTTTAGTAATTTACTTCAGAACAATATAATCAAACAGAAGCGACTTAAAGCTGCAGCATGATTAATGAGTGGGAATTTTTTTTTTTTATTAAAAAAAAAAATAGAAAAAATAAATAGATTTAATATTTATTTAATAAATATTAAATAAATATTAAATCTATTTAATATTTATTTAATATTTATTAAATAAATATTAAATAGATTTAATATTTATTTAATATTTATTTAATAAATAAATGTAAACCTATTCCAAAAAATTATCATGTCTCAATATTCTCCAGGGGGCACGGTGTCTTAGTGGTTAGCACGTTCGCCTCACACCTCCAGGGTTGGGGGTTCGATTCCCGCCTCCACCTTGTGTGTGTGGAGTTTGCATGTTCTCCCCGTGCCTCGGGGGTTTCCTCCGGGTACTCCGGTTTCCTCCCCCGGTCCAAAGACATGCATGGTAGGTTGATTGACCCTAGTCCCTAGTGATTTGTGATTGTGTGAGTTTGTCCCTAAAAAATTGTCCCTAGTGTGTGATTGTGTGAGTTAATGTGTGTGTGTGTCTGTGCCCTGTGATGGGTTGGCACTTCGTCCAGGGTGTATCCTGCCTTGATGCCCGATGACGCCTGATATAGGCACAGGCTCCCCGTGACCCGAGGTAGTTCAGATAAGCGGTAGAAAATGAATGAATGAATGAATGAATATTCTCCATTCTTATGTGACCTTAAAGCTGAAATTTTCATCTTTACTGCGACAAACAGAGAATAAAACACACAATCCATTTCTGAGAATTTTTCTTCTCCTTCATCCTTCGCTTTCTCCCTATTCACAATTTAGCTTCCAAATACTGCATTTTGTCTCTTTATATCCGTCCTCTTCTTATCCCTCCACTCCTGTCTGCTTTATACTGTGCTTTTTAATGAGCACGTGACTACAACGGCTCTCGAATAAGAACCCTAAGAGGAAGCATTTAAAAAAATAAATAAATAAATAAATAAATAAATAAAAAAAGAAAAAAGAAAAGTTGAAGCAGATTGACGTCATCACCCTGCCACTTTAATCGCCGTCTATTCTGTCAGGAACAAACCTGAACGTGACGTGAATGAGTGAAGCGAATGAACGGAGGCTTGCTATTACTATTAAAAACAGACAAAGGCACTCTACAAATCTCCTTTGAGGATGCGAAGATAAAAAAAAAAAAGGCAACACAAATGCTAATAAATGCAAACAATTTGCATTCGTTTGATTCCGTGTGTGAAGTCCGGTTGTTTGGGGGTAAAACTAGACAAAACGAACCGTCCGCGTCCGAGAAAAAATAAACAAATAAAATAAAAACTTCAGCCGTGCTCCATGTATGAAAGCTTCTATACAAGTTTATTGCTATCCGTCATTGCGCACTGGCATATGCTCCATCGCCTTCTCGCAGCTTGTCTCATCTGTCTGCGTAACATTTAATCTCCCCTGCCTGACTGAGCACACTTCAGCCTCGGGCCTCTTTGACAAAACACTTAATGCTTCCAGATGACTTAAAGCCTCGCTGTCATTCTCACTCTCCTGCTCCACCTCGACCTGCCATTCTGCTCTGCATCTCCACCTTTAACTCCCTCCTGGCTGGCTCACTCAACCATCTCCCTTCTTAGAAGAAGGAAAGAGAGATGGGTGGATGATGTTTCCCTGCTTGAACCATGGAAAAATAAGAAGAAAAGAAATGAAAACAGAGGGATGAAGCTTGTTTCACGCTTCCGGGCCTCAGGCTGTAAAGGATTTAACATAAGAAAATCAAGCTTGCTGCTATGGTCAATTAGGAGTGGTGTAGCTCAGAAATGTGGTTCAGTGATACTTAAGTGTGTGTGAAGGTTTAAGGTTTAAGCTTGCCATTCACACACACACACACACACACACACACACACACACACACACACACACACACACACCATCCTCTTCTCATATCTGTTCTTTTATTTTCTCAAATATTTTGTAAATACCTTTTCTAATGCTTCAATTTTTTCACTTTTAAAGACCGTCCGCAGAACACCAGTGAACAAGGACACGAGTCTACGCCAGCAGTGAAATGTATTTTTGCTTCAGTTTGGAATTTGTGTGCATTATGCATGGACTATTAGTGTAAACACAGTAAAACTTTTGCCATATAGCATATGGCATATTTGGCAGCTTGTTAACAACCTACCCATCTTACCAACATAGCCATAATGGTTTCCAGTTAGTTTTCAAACTCTCCTAGCATCGACCTATCGTTTGTTGACTCTACTATAATAGACATACTAAAGTTGACCAAACACAAGCAGCACATTTTATTCCAGCTCTGGCCCAATGGACAGAATGCCACACAATGTTGACCTGGGCCGGAGGCAGCAGTGGACCCAAATTTGGGTCATGCAAGCACTGCTCCTCCGCATTTTCAGATAAGGTGTTGGGGCCACTACCACTAATTGCCCACCTATTATTTGTACCAGCCCACCCTAATGCTATTGGATGGAGCCGGCCCTGACACGGAAATTATGTGACATTAAAGCAACGTTAGGGGGGGCATGGTGGCTTAGTGGTTAGCACGTTCGCCTCACACCTCTAGGGTTGGGGTTCGATTCGGGGTTCGATTGTGTGTGTGGAGTTAGCATCTTCTCCCCATGCCTCGGGGGTTTCCTCCGGGTACTCCGGTTTCCTCCCCCGGTCCAAAGACATGCATGGTAGGTTGATTGGCATCTCTGGAAAATTGTCCCTAGTGTGTGGTTGTGTGAGTGAATGAGAGTGTGTGTGTGTGCCCTGCGATGGGTTGCCACTCCGTCCAGGGTGTATCCTGCCTTGATGCCCGATGACGCCTGAGATAGGCACAGGCTCCCCGTGACCCGAGGTAGTTCAGATAAGCGGTAGAAGATGAATGAATGAATGAATGAATAAAGCAACATCGACAAGGAGGAATTTAGAGTAGCCTACTTTATCCTTCGGCTGAATGGGTGTCGGTCCTGATGACCCAATACTGACCCAACAGACAACATGGTGCTGGTCCAAAGTTAACACCCAATATTGGTTCAATGGAATAACTGGGGGAAGTCGTGGCCAAGTGGTTAGAGAGTTTGACTCCTAACCCTAAGGTTGTGGGTTCGAGTCTCAGTATTTCATACGTATGCAATTGATTAAAATAGCTTTGCTGTCTCACAAAACAAACAAGACTAAAGCAGTTTTATTGTCCTTTAATTAATAAAGATTACAAATTCCCAGACTGAGGTTTGGGTCACAAGTGTATTTGTAATGGGTGTCAGATGAGAAATCTGAAACTGTGGCAAATTGCACAATTAAATTTTGCTGATAAAAATCTAATGAGCGTGAGCCTTTAAGCCTGTGCTACGGGTCTCTGTTAGCAGATGTGTCATCTGGAGAACCTCGTAAGACGTCTCCGCTTCCATTTCCATCTGTTTATGATCCGTCGAGAGATAAAGAGAGGAAGAACAGAGAGGTAGAAGAGACAGAGCAGTTAGAGAAAGGAAAATGATTTACTTTTATTTATGTGTCTGAAAATGCTCCTACAGATATTTCCCATACCTTTCGCGTGTGTGTGTGTGTGTGTGTTTTATATTGCCGGTGGCAAGATGTCACCTTGCCTCTCGGTTTTATGGTCAACATTCCAAGTTCTACAAATCAAACAGGGCTCCCGGTGGCCGTTTAGGAAACATGCACATCGACTACACTTCAGCGATTTACAGCGTCTTGATTCTCACCCCAAGAGCTTCACAGTACACACACACACCCCTACACACACACACACACACACATTTATGAGTCACAATGGGAACAGTCTGTTCTGAATTAGCCGGTCAGGACTGCCGGCCCGTCCCAAAACCCTCGGGAGGGACGGATATGAAAGGAAGGAAAGGAGCAAGAACATGTGGAGGAGAAAACCTTGGAGAGGATGTAGGACTGCATCAACGAGTGTGTGAGACCCGTGTGTGTGTGTGTGTGTATGCAGGTCTGGTAGAACACACGTGTTCACGACTACACCGATGATAATTCCATTTAAAGCCGAGCAGACGTCGCTGACACGGACGATATTTTACATTCGTTAGCTGGAAGGTGCTGAATAACACTTTGATAGTGAAGTGAGGAGTTATAAATATGATTAAGTACCATATAACTCATCAGGAAAATAAAACACCAATCAGACGGCAAAGGGATGAAGACGAACAGTCGTGTTTTCCAGAGTTTCTACATACGAGCACGTATCGTTCAGGACCGATCAAAAGTTGACCACCAGTCAGGATATTTGAAAATATTTAGGAGCTAGAAATGTTATTAATGCGTTCTTAAACTGAGCCGTGATCCAAAATGAAATATTTATTCATATTCATATTCACAAACAGTCAAAACGCTCGCACAAGCATGAGGTCATCCGTGTAACACACAAGTAAACCGTGGTCTATGAATGTAAATAATAAAGCTCCAAGTGTTCACAACAATCTACAGAACAAAGATTCAATCAGAGAACAGATCACAGCTCACTCACACACACATGCTTTTGATAAATGTTAAACTCTGCGTGTGTGTGTGTGTGTGTGTGTGTGTGTGTATATGTGTGTGTTTGTGTGCGTGTGTTGATTTGATGTTTGACAAAAGTCTATTGAGCAGATGAGCCTCAAATCACTAATTCAAACTCTCGCCTCTATAAAGTCGAGTTTGATATGACTTCAATTTCCTCTCTTAATGAAAAGCATAATGACAGAAAAAGAGAGAGAGAGAGAGAGAGAGAGAGAGAGAGAGAGAGTGCTTGTGTGTTGTGGTCATTAGACAGTCATTAGTGGTGACGTTCAAGCTTTGATTACACTTTGGCCTGGATGCACAGACCAGGAAGATGGGGAATTAGATGGAGAGAGAGCGTGAAAGACAGAATTATAGACGAGGGAGATCGAAGACTACGAGCTCACGTCAGGAGTGTGTTTAACTCCCTGATGAGCAACTGATGAGTAACTTAGAACGAACTCGCAGGAAGGAAGAAATGAGACGAAGAGACAGGAGGAGAGAGAAAGTTTTGGCAGAGGTGAGAGTTTATAGAGGATTATGTAGGACAGAGAGGAGAGGCTAAGAGAGGAGAGGAGACGATATGACAAGAGGAAAATCTGATTGGATGGAAATAAGTGTTGGGGAAATAACGAGAGAAAATACGGCAGATAAGAGCAGGAGAGACGGAAAAAATGAGGAGCGCAAAAACAAGACAAGATGATAAGTGGGGGAAAAAAGGGAAGGCCCTAGAGCTCCCAGACATCAGACACCTAGGTTGTAGAGGGGTGTGGTTACAGAGGGGTGTGGTTATAGTGGGTGTGGTTATAGAGGGTGTGGCTATGGGGGTGGGGTGGGGGGGTATCCAGAGAGTAAATCCCTATTCGGACGGGATTAGTTTTACGTGGGGATGTGGGGGTAAAGTAATTATTACCAGAGCTTCTCGGTGATTTTAGTCCCGTCCGAATGTGCCATCTTGGTAATCATTACGGACAATGTCAGTAAAGATTACAGTGACTTCTGTAAAAATTCTATATAGATATTCTGAATTTTTATTATATTAATTCTTTATACTACTCCTTATGTTTATTTTCTGTTCTATGTTTATGTTCTATAAAGCTGCTTTGAGACAATGTCCATTGTAAAAAGCGCTATACAAATAAACTTGAATTGAATTGAATTGAATTGAATTGAAGTGAATTGAAGTGAATTGAATTGAATTGAATTGAATTGAATTGAATTGAATATGGGGGCACGGTGGCTTAGTGGTTAGCACGTTTGCCTCACACCTCTAGGGTCGGGGTTCGATTCCCGCCTCCACCTTGTGTGTGTGGAATTTGCATGTTCTCCCTGTGCCTCGGGGGTTTCCTCCGGGTACTCCGGTTTCCTCCCCCTGTCCAAAGACATGCATGGTAGGTTGATTGGCATCTCTGGAAAAATTGTCCGTAGTGTGTGATTGTGTGAGTGAATGAGAGTGTGTGTGTGTGCCCTGCCATGGGTTGGCACTCCGTCCAGGGTGTATCCTGCCTTGATGCCCAATGACGCCTGAGATAGGCACAGGCTCCCCGTGACCCGAGGTAGTTCGGATAAGCGGTAGAAAATGAGTGAGTGAGTGAGTGAGAGTGAATTGAATAAAAAGGTCCGGAAAAATGACCTCAGGTAATACTAATCCCGTCCGAATAGACCCGCTGTAAACATGTACGTTAAAATTCCGTCATTTCCTGTTTAAAAGTAGTTTTTGGCGCGTTTTGCAAGCATGGAGGCGCCATGTTGTCTGTTTGCGCACGTGATAACAGGAAGCAACGTCATACGCACATGACGACAAGGAGGTTACTGTGGTGCGTAAAGCGAGTTACCCCTCCCACTTCTGTTAGTTTTACTGAGATGTCATGTCCCGTGCGAATTGGCCTATTAATATTACAGACGTCCTGAGGTAAAATTGCATTACTCCACGTGCCCACGTAAAACTAATCCTGTCTGAATAGGGCTAAAGAGGAAGAGAGGAAGCTTTTGGGGGGAAAAAATTAAAAAAATAAATAAATAAATAAAGCTTCTGTAATAATGACTATTAAATAAGAATGTTCTAGAAGAAAGACTATAAATTTCATATATATTATTTGTAATTGCTGATATACTTTGTCATATGCACTAGAACGTGTCCTGGGAGGCTCGGGCCTGAAAAATTCAGCTTCTTTAATTCATTTTCCTTCTTATAGAGCAGATTCGATTAAATTTACGCGCGTGTGTTATTTAATAGATTATCTAATAAACACATAATTAAGATGCTCGTTATTGATGTGCGAATTCATCAGACTCACGTTATAGTTCATTTAAACTTTATTAGTTCATGATAAGTTTAAGTCAGTATTATTTCAGGTAACCATGCAGGATTAAACTATAAAATATTTGGTGTATATGGAGGACTTTAGAGCTGTATTTCCTTCTCGGGTTAATCTGAAATTCTCTCACATCTCGTGGTTATACACACCCTCCATCCCCTGGTCCAGCAAACACACCACATGCTTTTCACACTTTCCTCCTCACTCTGTATATGTTCTCGGTGACTAAGTGCTCTCCTCCTATAAAGCCATTCATAGTGGAAACTCACTCTAAAGATACAGGCTACTTGACACGGACAGTGAAGTTTTATAGCTGTTCTTCTCTGAGAGGGTTGAAGGGAAAACAGCTACAGGTCAATACGAAAAGTGATAAAATATACAAGCCACAAAGGTAACTTCAAATAAATAAATAAATATATGAATGCACCTCTTTTTCCCCTGTAGTCTCTTTCTTTTATAGAAAAGTTCTTTCTAGAGTTAGAAAGCCAGATCTGGTCTAGGAGTGTGTGTGTGTGTGTGTGTGTGTGTGTGTGTGTGTGTGTGTGTGTGTGTCCTTAAACTGTCCTCAAAAACCTGAATGAGAACACTGAAGAAACAGTTCAACCAAAAATTAACACACTAACACACACACACGCTCCAACACACACAAACACACACACTCTAACACACACACACACACACACACTCTGACACACACACACACACTCTGACACACACACACACACTCTGACACACACACACTCTGACACACACACACTCTGACACACACACACTCTGACACACACACTCTGACACACACACTCTGACACACACACTGACACACACACTCTGACACACACACTAACACACTCTCTAACACACTCTCTAACACACTCTCTAACACACTCTCTAACACACACACTCTCTAACACACACACTCTCTAACACACACACTCTCTAACACACACACTCTCTAACACACACACTCTCTAACACACACACACTAACACACACACACTAACACACACACACTAACACACACTAACACACACACTAACACACACACACACACACACTAACACACACACCCTAACACACACACCCTAACACACACACCCTAACACACACACCCTAACACACACACCCTAACACACACACCCTAACACACACACACTCTAACACACACACACTAACACACACACACACACTAACACACACACACTCTAACACACACACACACACACTCCCCAAATGTCCTGTTCAGCCAGGAGAAAAATGTTTGAATGTTTGAAAAATGTTTCTTTAGTTGTGTGACGGACCTCCAAAGTTAATTTGCTAACGAGGAACACGAGCGTGTACCGTGTCCGACGACGTGACTGCTGAGATCCGATTAATCACGTAAATTGATCTCCTAAACCTTTTCGTTAGTCATGTAAATATGAAAAAAAGTCGATCAGTTGGTGAGAAAAGCACAGGAAGCGTTTAGATGTATTTAGTCAGACTGATCTCATTTGCTCTTGTATTTGTTTCTTTACTAGACATAATATCTGCAGGCAGAAAGCCACGATGGAGAATAACAACAGACTAAATAAAAACTACATAAAAACATTCTCCTGCAGGTTTGATAGAAATGTTTTCTTAAAGACACGATATCAAAGACCGTTGTTAATAAATCCCAGTCAAAACCTGCTTTTGTTTCATTTTTATTTTTCAGTGACCAGTTGATTTCGTTTATTCAGAGTATTTACGTTACATGTTGTGTCTGGAAGAACTCATGAAAGGGAAAGTAAAAGATTTCTGAGGAAATCTGTTTCTGTTTAAATTAATGTTCCTTCCTCAAGCTCACACACGTTTTCTGCAGACAGCTTGTGGATTTATTAACGCCGATGATATTCGGCTCGTCGATAAGCTTTCGATTTTTCGAATTCTGTTACGGTGCTGCACGAACACGGCATGAGACCGACGGTGATGACATCAGTGACACATCAGTGACGCATCGGCGTGTCCCGATACGCCGTTTTTTTGTTTTTTTTTTTGACGTGACGTACGGCTAAGTACGGTGACCCATACTCAGAATTCGTTCTCTTCATTTAACCCATCCAAAGTGCACACACACAGCAGTGAACACACACACACACACACACACACACCTGGAGCAGTGGGCTGCCATTTACAGTATGCTACGGCGCCTGGTGAGCAGTTGGGGGGGGGGTTCGGTGCCTTGCTCAAGGGCACCTGTGTCGTGGTATTGCCGGCCCGAGACTCGAATCCACAACCTTAGGGTTAGGAGTCAAACTCTCTAACCATTAGGCCACAATCTTTTTTTACAGATCTTTCCATCTCTGTTAACTGTAATTTAAAGTATCTGCCCTTTGCCCCCTCCTCTATAGCTCTAAACACTAACTCGAGGTTCCTACTGTGCACTAAACTGTTTTGACTCGTCATTCGGTGGTGATTCAGTGCGTGCTCTTAGTTGAGATTGATTCTCTTCCATTTGAATGTAAACATGATCACTTTGCTGCAAATGAGTAAACTGTGTTCACCTTTGTGATGTCGCTTAAATGACGAGCTCGGTGTTTGTTTACATTTAATAGGAAATGTAGAGGCAGTAGTGAGGCCTGGGGGTTAATGGTGCAGCAATTGTTTTGTGTGTGTGTAGAAACTTAAGTGTCTATGGGAGGAAGAAGTAAAAATAAACACATACTCACACTGGACATTTCTGCTCCTCCTCTATCTTCTCACTCTGTGTGTGTGTGTGTGTGTGTGTGTGTATATATATTCCCTGAAGAGAGACAGAGGATGATAACCAGGACTGATGATACCTTTTTCCCCCTCATCCATGTCCTTTTGTCCTCTGTTTTAAGTGCTGTAGGGGCAAAAACAATCTCCCTTGCCACTCACCTACAGCCCATGATACAACTCTTGTCTTTTTACGTCTCCGTATCTATCCATTCTTCATTTCGATGCTATCTAAGGTTGACTTTCAAACACACCTGCCCTTGCGGTCACGATACTCTGGAATAGTCTGTGACAGCATCTCAAAAAATAAATAAATAAATAAATAAATAAAAAATCAACTGAAACTCATTACTGGCTTCTGAGCAAGTCAATTTAATTAGAATCCACGGAGCAGCTGATAGTACGGTAGATGATACGATTTATGTTTTAATGGTTTATTTTAATACTGTCATTTTCCTTTATAGCTTTTTTTTTTTTAAGCACCAACTTCGACACCAGAGCTGGTTATAATTCAAGTTTTAGGATTATATTCATGCAATTGCACTTTCTATAATAAATAAATAAATAAATGAATAAATTAATTAATTAATAGAATACAGTGTTGATCTAATTCCCATGAAAGAAAAAGAATAACGCTTCTCATTAAAAGTACATGAATAATCACACACAAACACCTGAACTAATGACACGTTAAGGCATGTACTAATCACAAATTAATGAAGAGCTAACCTCAACGTTGACGGATTGGTGTTTATTAGTTTATTAGTGCGTCTTTCTACGATCCGTAACGAGGATCGTTGTAAATGATGAAAGTAATCGGAACGATGTTCGTGTACGTAGCCGAATACGACTAACGATATCAAGGTTTTTAATTCGTATTCTTTCTTACAGAGAGAGCGGCTCTGATGTAGTTCAGTCCTACGTCTTAATTAATACGTTATCTAATAAACGTGTCGTTATTGACGCATGAATTCATCAGACTCGTGTCGTAGTTAAGGTTCCCTGTTCGTTAGCTTGTGATTGGTTGACTCTGTAAATCATCATTAGTTCATATTTAATTTGGTGTTAATTCAGGTATTTGTTACCAAGTGATGAAATAAAGTCGTTACAGTTTTTGGATTCTTTCATAAACAAATGACTCTGTCCTAGATTTATAGAAGTTATAATCCATCTTGACAAACATACAGATTAATCTTTATAATTAAAATGTGACCTTCGATGGAATCTAGGATCTATTTTCTAATTAAATTCTTTTGACATTTCCGTTCCTGAAAAAGCGGCTGCTTCCGCGTGTGTTTTGTTAGCAACAAGCTAGTTAACTAGCATTAATGATTATGGCTTTAAGATATACAGTATACCAACACGTGCGTCTATGCTGATTGATCACGTGAGCTATGAAATGATTTTAATTAATAAAGTGATATTTTATTTCCCGTTAACGATGTGAGTGGAATTTCTACTTTGAAAGTTTCAAACATGGGCAATCGGAAAATAAGCAAAAGTTTATCTTTACAGTGTAGAAGGTATACAGGGTAAACATCAACACAGCCACACATGCGATGGAGCTCCCTTTCATAATAACACCTCATTCATCTTTCATAGCCATCGATCAATCTTTATCAGTCTCCGGCTTTGGTTAGGACAAATGAGAAGCGCTAAAGCAGGAAATAGAGGAGAGCGCGCACAAAGCCTAGCCATATTACCCATCGCCTTGAGCATGAGCCACGTACACATCTCAACCGACAGCCTTTTCCATCACTCCAAAATCACCTGTCAATCTCCACGCCCGAGCCTGGACGGTATTTCAGCTCTGCTTCCATCTCAGAACCTCATTCCACTCTAGATTATGAAAAAGCAGCATTTTCTGAAGAAGTGTGGAGAGGAAGAAAAAAAACAAAAAAAAACAATGCAACCTGACAAAAAGTGAAAGCAAAAGAAAATGCTAGGCTATGCGAATATAAAGGGAAAAAAATAAAACTCAGCCTAGTGGAAGCTCATTTTGCTGAGTGCCCTTTGACTACACCATGTAAAGAGAGAAATGGAAACCAGACTGAAAGCTTGCCAAAGCTATTAGGCGCCCCAGCAAGCTCCGGCCCCCGTTAAAAGTTTTCAGGACGCTATCTTAAAAGCCAAGTTCCCTCCTAACGCTCGTCACAGTGGCTAATAAACTCGGGATAATTATCCTAAAGTGGGTGTAGGGCTTGTAAACATGGCTGTGACAAAAAAAAAAAAAACACAAGGGCTTGCTAATGGAGCCATCAAGATACGACATGGCTGACTCTCTAAGATTGATGGAAAAACACTGAAAAGAAAATAAATACAAGAACGGTCAAAAGTTTAATATCGGTGTGAATTTTTACCTAAAACTTTCCAGTTTGATGTTTTTGGTCTAACGAGCTACAAGGACACAGAGGTCCAGAATTCAGTCATTTTAGCTGTTTTTCTTTTAATCTTCCTTCCTTTCTTGTAGATTTCAATTTCACCCAGTAAAGAAGAAGGAGGAAAAAAAAAAATGACACAGGCATTTTTAATTGTTTCTACTTTACAGTCGATTCGAAGGCTTCGGTATCTGAACATGTTAAGTAACAGAACTTCTAAATAACTTAACGCTTAAAGGTGCGGTGCACGATGTTTGAAAAATGCTTCAGAATACCGAGTCGGGCTGACAAACAAAACAAACGTGTAGCCAATGAGCAGAAAGGGGCGTGTCTTGTCAATATGCGTTGGAGAGAGTGTTCAGTGCGCATGTGTGACATTAGCAGAAAACGATTGAAACACTGACATGGCGGATACCTGCCGTTACCTCTGCCTCGGGTTCTAGGTGTCGAACGTCGTCTTCCGCGTGAAACGGAGCTAAACCTTTCACTGTACAACACACAGTACTACAAAAACACATCTGTATTACCATAGTATTACTCATTGTGTTCATTTATTGATAAAAATATCCCCTCGGCCAGCCGCCCCAACAGGTTCCGCCATAATAGTTGCCTAAGTTACATATGTATGTGTGGGCGGAGCTATCAAAACAGGGGTGACACCCATTTGGGTTAGGGGCGTGTTTGTTTTGGTGATTTTAAATGTCAACATTGGCTTTCAAACATCGTGCACCGCACCTTTAATGCCAGTTAAACTTTGAGTCATTTATTTTAAGAAATTTTAAGTAACGAATTAACTTTAGCTGTAAAACAAAATATTTCTCTCAGTAAAATTAACTGGAGTGAAGGCAGTTTAGAGAAGAATGGAAAGAAAAGAGATACTGTATATTGTATATCATATGAGAAAATACTTTTATTTATTTATAAATAAATAAAAAAAAAGTTATTTATATATTGATAGCAAAAGTTTTTAATAGTCTGACACAAATACGAGACGTTAATCTGTTTTAGATTATGGGTATGAGAAGAACTTTAAAAAAAAGTGCCTTTATCGCTTCCCAGAAACATACACACTATGGTCAAAGGTATGTGGACACCACAACTGTCGAAGGCACACAATTGTATACGAGTTTGTACTTTGTAGCATTTTTTTTTTTCCTTCACTGGAGCTAATAGGCTTAAATCTGTCTTAACACGACAACGTCCCTGTGCACGTAGCTCCATGAAGACATGGGGTGTCGAGGTTGGTGTGAAAGATCTCGAGTGTCCTACACAAAGCCCTGCCTCTGACTCAACCCCTTACTGAACACCTTACTGAACATGAACTGGTACACCGACTGAACCCCAGACCTCATCAGTCTGATCTCACTGATGACCTTGTTGCTAAAGGAACACAAATTTCCACAATAACGATCCAACATCAAGTGGAAAGACTTTTGCTTTTGGAACGAGATCTTTAACAATCTGATGGTCAGGTGTCCACATACTTTTGACCATAAAAGTGTAAATATATTCCAGGGTTAAACATTTATTGCTATGAAAACAGAACAGAAGATTTAAGCTAATCACTCTTAACCCATAGCAGCTGTTAACTTCCACTGTGAAATGGAAATGAAAGAAATTCATCTCTGAAATATGGGCACAAATTCCATATGTTTGGCTTCTGGTAGAAACCGAGTTTTACTTTTACGAGCGAAGAAACAAAGGACACATGGGAGAAGAAGAAAAAGCTATGATTCCTGTAGTAGGCTGGTCACAGCTGGAGAAACCTTTAGTTGGTCTCTGCTCAGTTCTGAGAGTTTTATTAGTGCTAAGAAAGGAAAGAGAAGACAAAAGAGTCATGACTCTTCTTTTAAAGGTTGGTTTAGGGCTGCAGAGTGCAGTAAAGGAACGCTGAAGGGTTCGAGAAGGGGAACTTTGGTGCACTTGTTTGTTTCTCGCTCTCTCTCTCTCACACACACACAGACACACACACACACACACACGAGTTGTTCTGGGATTCCTAATTAGGTGTTACATTAGAGGGTCTCGATTTGCCTCAGGGCTGCCATACAATACACCTTGCTCTGCAAACAGACACACACACACACACACACACACACACACACACACACACACACACACACACACACACACACACGATATAATAGGCTCTCCAAAGCTTTCCTAAGCAATAAACACAGCTTTACACATTGTCTTACATCCAAACACACCATCTCTTATAGAGGATCTAATGAGGTCCAAGAAAGCAATAAACACTCCACACACACACACACACACACATTTCTGACAGGATCATTCGTAAGTTAGTTGATAGTTCTAATGCTGAAGGATTTCTGAAGCGTCCATGCAGCCTTATTTAAACTTTACCATAGGCTTAGTTAAATCTCTCTCTCGCTCTCTCTCTCTCCACAACAAATACACTCTTATTTGTCCTTAGATGTCCATGTTGTGCAGCAACACACTAGAACAGGCCATGAGGGACATCCAGCAAGAAAAAACACTTCATCCTGGGATTAGGTATATGAAGAGAGTCTGCTGATGGATAAGAACTTCTCAATATGGAAAGAAAAAGAAGTGAGTGACAGAGAGAGAGGAAAAAGGATGGCGCAAGACAGACGTAGGGATGACGCCGTCCCAGCCGGGGTGACTTCACTTCTATAACATAACAGACAGCAGGGCGATGATTGATGTGCTCCTATTTGCCTGCCTGTCAATATGATATTAAATGCGTCTGAGATTTGAATGCACACAGAAGCCAAGCTGGTGGCTGTACAAAAGATCAACGCTCAGAAGGATGATGCAGTAAATTCTTGAAAAATTTTCACAAACATAAAAAAATGCAATAAACAAACCACAGGCTCAACAATTTTACTCATTACACCTAACTTTTCAAAATAACCTGTGTGTGTGTGTTAGTAAGTAAATGAGTGAGTGAGTGTGTGTGTGTGTGTGTGAGTGTGAGTGTGTAAGTAAATGAGTGTGTGTGTGTGTGTGTGTGTGTGTGTGTGTGTGTGTGTGAGTAAGTAAATGAGTGAGTGAGTGACTGAGTGTGTGTGTGTGTGTGTGTGTGTGTGAGTAAGTAAGTAAGTGAGTGAGTGAGTGAGTGAGTGTGTGTGAGTGTGTGTGAGTGTGTGTGTGTGTGTGTGTGTGTGTGTGTGAGAAAGTAAATGAGTGAGTGAGTGACTGAGTGTGTGTGTGTGTGTGTGTGAGTAAGTAAATGAGTGAGTGACTGAGTGTGTGTGTGTGTGTGTGTGTGTGTGAGTAAGTAAGTAAGTAAGTGAGTGAGTGAGTGAGTGAGTGAGTGTGTGTGTGTGTGTGTGTGTGAGAAAGTAAATGAGTGAGTGAGTGACTGAGTGTCTGTGTGTGTGTGTGTGTGTGTGTGTGAGTAAGTAAATGAGTGAGTGACTGAGTGTGTGTGAGTAAGTAAGTGAGTGAGTCAGTGTGTGTGTGTGTGTGTGTGTGTGTGTGTGTGTGTGTGTGTGTGTGTGTGTGTGTGTGTGTGTGTGTGTGAGAGAGAGAGAAACATTGTCCCAAAATCACACAAAGAGAAGTGTGTCTTTATGAACCAGATGAAGTCCAGTCACTTCATCACCTCAGTGTTGTTCCTTTCAGCTTATCATGTTGTCTTTAATTGACTTGAGTTTGTTCATCGTTCTAACAAACTGCCTAATTGCTTACACAATAAAAGTCAATGCATGAAGTGAATTATTTGAAGTACAGACCTGGGCTTGGGCTTGACTGGTTTTCACTTTCCAGCTTGACTTCAAGTTTGTTTAGACTTGATTTTTGACCTTCCTCATGTGGGTGACACTGCAGGGTGTGATTATAAACTGTTATAAACACCAGAGTGTTAACGTCCTGTCTAAGGTCAGAAACAGTCCGACAGTTGTGTATCGATGGCGACATTGTTGCCCTCAAAGACCACATGGAGTCGGCATGTTCTCACAGAAGGTCTGAAATCTTCATGAAGCGGAACACAACTGGAGCTGGAACATCTCTTGGTGCCTCAGGATCCTCACAGTGTTGCCTCATCTCACTGAAGGTCTGAAATCTTCATGAGGCGGAACACAACTGGAGCTGGAACATCTCTTGGTGCCTCAGGATCCTCACAGTGTTGCCTCATCTCACTGAAGGTCTGAAATCTTCATGAGGCGGAACACAACTGGAGCTGGAACATCTCTTGGTGCCTCAGGATCCTCACAGTGTTGCCTCATCTCACTGAAGGTCTGAAATCTTCATGAGGCAGAACACAACTGGAGCTGGATCATCTCTTGGTGCCTCAGGATCCTCACAGTGTTGCCTCATCTCACTGAAGGTCTGAAATCTTCATGAGACGGAACACAACTGGAGTTGGAACATCTCTTGGTGCCTCAGGATCCTCACAGTGTTGCCTCATCTCACTGAAGGTCTGAAATCTTCATGAGGCGGAACACAACTGGAGCTGGAACATCTCTTGGTGCCTCAGGATCCTCACAGTGTTGCCTCATCTCACTGAAGGTCTGAAATCTTCATGAGGCGGAACACAACTGGAGCTGGAACATCTCTTGGTGCCTCAGGATCCTCACAGTGTTGCCTCATCTCACTGAAGGTCTGAAATCTTCATGAGACGGAACACAACTGGAGCTGGAACATCTCTTGGTGCCTCAGGATCCTCACAGTGTTGCCTCATCTCACAGAAGGTCTGAAATCTTCATGAGGTGGAACACAACTGGAGCTGGAACATCTCTTGGTGCCTCAGGATCCTCACAGTATTGCCTCATCTCACTGAAGGTCTGAAATCTTCATGAGGCGGAACAGAACTGGAGCTGGAACATCTCTTGGTGCCTCAGGATCCTCACAGTGTTGCCTCATCTCACAGAATGTCTGAAATCTTCATGATTGAAAGCAAATATTAAAAAAAAGATTGTATAAGCTTCTGATACGTAACAACCAACTACACAGAATTGCTTTTCACACAACACAGCGAAGCCCAGTTGACTGTAAACCTCGGATAAAGCCGCTACACGCCGCTCCTACTTTACACGTGGTTAACAAATAAACCTAAACGTTTTACACTGTACATTCCTAAAACCTGCGTTAGCATGCTAATTTGCATATTTGCACTGTAAACAACCATGATTAGGTAAATACAGCATGTAAACAATTTAAATAATGGCTTGCCTCATGTTATTGTTCACAGTTTTCTAATCTTTTTAAATTTGTTGTGTAGACGACTCGGAGTCTGTTGACGTCTGCTAATTTTTCAGCGCTTTGTCTTTCCTCCTCGCGACGGCACGCGTTTTTTGTGACTCTCGGTGTTTTGCCGCCTGATATGCGATATGATGCGGGTGCTTTTTTATTTTATTATTCTGTTGTCAAGCAAGTAAACATAATATTCGAACGCCAGCGCTAAATCTGATTCAGAGCAGGGTTTCTTTAAAAATATAATAAAATTAAAATAATAATAATAATAATAATAATAATAATACTAATAATAATAATAAAATGCTAACAACACTTCTGAATTAGCCATATGAAGTGAGTTGTTATTAAAGGCTGAATTAAACACAATAAAGTTACGGTTAAAGTTAAAGACGGTGTTGACGGTGTTAACGTTCAAACGCTCTCTTACGTCATTTTTAGTATGTAAATAAATTATTTTTCATCATTAGAAAACCTACAGGGGGCACGGTGGCTTAGTGGTTAGCACATTCGCCTCACACCTCCAGGGTTGGGGTTCGATTCCTGCCTCCTCCTTGTGTGTGTGGAGTTTGCATGTTCTCCCCGTGCCTCAGGGGTTTCCTCCTGGTACTCCGGTTTCCTCCCCCGGTCCAAAGACATGCATGGTAGGTTGATTGGCATCTCTGGAAAATTGTTTTTTTTTTTTCCCTTTTCATTCTCTTCCTGACGATAGCTCTACCGTCCGTACAGACGACGGGGAAAGTGCAGAGTTGTGGTCGTGGCTCTTCATGTTCACGTTAAACGTCCCTCGGCTCGGTTCAGAAACGTATTTAATCCAAAAAGGAAATTTTTCCCAGTTAAATTACACATGAACTCCTGTGCAATATGGATGCAGGCTGAATCTACAGTGCGAGACGTTCTCAATGCACGGATCATCTTTATAACTAAGAATAAACTTAGTGGAAAAAATCTCCACTCACTCTGAGCTGTTTTTGTCAGGGGATTTTTTTCTAAATCCCAAAACAGCCACAGTTTCAGACATTCATGCTCCAGTTAAAGTCACTTAGATGATGCTTTTCTTCCTTCTGGCGTTTGATGTGAACATTAACTGAAGCTCTTTATTGTGCTGCTAAACACCGGTTGGATGACTGCATACCTGAGCAGGTGTAAGGGTGTTCCTAATAAAGTGGACAGTATTAGGAGACATATTCGAAGAATGAAACAAATAGAAACAGTGGCATTGTCTTATATAACTCTTATAACTCTTCTCCAAATATGATCATTATTTAAACTTTTTTTTGTCCATTTGTTTTGTTCCCATTCAGTAAAAAACTGAATTAAATTTCATTAGTCTCTTCCCTTAAATAGAAAATACACAAAATTGCTCTGTACAAATAATAATAATAATAATAATAATAATAATAATAATAATAATAAATAAATAAATAAATCATGGTGAAATCATCTATTTACAAACCACAAACTTACAATATTATTTAATTAGATTTTCTATTGATTGTTTAATAAATAAAAAATAAGCGAGATATTCGAATACGTATATTTTTCATATACGTATTCGAATATCTCGCTTATTTTTTATAAATAATAAATATTTTATTTTTATTTATAATAATTTTTATGTGTGTGTGTGAGATATAATATAATAATTTACAATAATAATAATTTATTTTTTTAGAAATATTTTTTATAAGGTTAAATTAACAACTAATAGATTAGCATTTTCCACTTTAAAGGCATAGTTAGCATTGCTTTAATAGCAGTTTTGCAGTGTCACAGTGCCGAACGTGTGAAACGACGGTGTTAAAAGATTACAACTGGATGCTCAGAGAACCGAATAAACTAAAAAGGGCATCACGAATCACGTAAAATCCAGGACGTAGCTACACTTAAAAACAGCTTGGTAGTGTCAGGCGGCAAAACACTGATTATCCGATCATAAGAAAAATATGCAAATCGAATCCTGTGACACGTCAGATAAGAGCGGTGTGAAATGTGAAACAAGACAATCTCAGGACTCCTGTAACCCGGGGTTTATACTGCCCCAGGGGCAACTAATTCAACCTAATAATAATTGCACTGTTTAGGATGAGGTCGCTTACTGATCCGGAATAATCAGATGAATCAGGTGAGTCATATCAACCATCGTGATGCTTTGTGAACGTCAGTGTAGCAGGTTTCAGGACAGAAGACATTTTGTTTCACCTCGAATTCGTCTTTAGAGCCGAGTCATATAAAAGGAAGCTTTTCGGTTATTTATACGCCAAACATAGCTGTCATTTATTCTAGCATGAGGCATCACATTCTGCTCTTTCCCCTCAGGCATCTGCTGAATCAACAGCTCTAACTAGATTCTGAAGACGTATCAGGATGGAAAAAAAAAAAGAAAAAAAGAACAAACTAAGAGATCTGAGCTGTCGTGTTTGATGACTCGGATCTTGGATCTCAAGTTTTTTTGGTCATTGCAGTTACCTGTTCAGACACACAGTCTCTTAAACACATTGGGATTACAGGTGTTATCGATTCATCAAGTAGGGATTAAAGTGGTTGAGAGGGAGATGACAAGCCGTTTAGCGTTTATGGTCTCACCGTTACAGCAGCGGATCAGAAGCCGCAGCGTGAACTCGACAAACTGGGTCACGTTACAGCTCCTAAACACAGGGTACGTTAACGAAACTCCTGTTCAACAGAGATCAGCGCGGAAAAACCTTACAATCTGAGGTCACGTCCCGTACGCGCTCACCGATTAGCGTCAATCATCAGAGTTCGTTCTGACTTGACTTTTTATTTGTGATGATAATCGGTTATATGATATTATACAACACCGATATTATACACAGTGCCTTTATTGAGGAAAATTCCACATACCATTTTTTTTTTTTTTTTTTTTTTTGTGTTGTTTTTTTTTTCCCTGTGCATTATAAAGAGATGAACTGTGAATGACTCCTGAGGATGTTCCTATTCGTTTAAGGCAAAACACTACAGAATGAAATAATTTCAATTACATTATAGATGCAATATGACATTTAAAAGGTGAGGTCTCCGTTGTTTGAGAAAGGCTTCAGAAAACTGCGTAGGGCCGCCAAACAAAACAAAAACAAAACTAACGTGTAGCCAATGAGCAGAAAGGGGCGTGTCTTGTCAATATGGGCAGAGAGACTGTTCAGTGCGCATGTGTGACATTAGCAGAAAGCGGTTTTAACATTGACATGGAGGATAAAAACAAAGAAAGAAAGAGAAGAAAGGCTTACGATAAGGTAAGAAGTAGGACGTGTTAATATAGGATCAGCTTTCCAGCGCTGGAGAGAACTGAAGGAGCAGGAAGTTGGTCACATATTCACAGATTGGAGTTTCCTGAGTCAATAACTCCTGAGCTAAACACTGTTACTACACAAATAACACCTCTTTTCTATCGTAGTAATGTAGAGACGCAGCTACAACCGTGTTTTGTGTAGTAACAGTGTTTAGCTCAGGAGTTATTGACTCGGGAAACTCCAATCTGTGAATATGTGACCAACTTTACTTAAGACGCCGAGGCGCTTTTTTCCTTCTCGATAGGTGAGTAACGTTGGTTTTGCTTTGTTACACAGAACTAATATATGTCTTTGTCCTTTACATGATTATGCTTGTGTGTCATTTTTGCTTGTTTGTTTATCTACAATCGTATTGTTCTTCCCTTCAGCTATGATAAAGACACATTTCTTTCCGTTAGTTGCCTGGGTTACGTATGTATGTGTGGGCGGAGCTATCGATACAGGGGTGGGACCCATTTGGGTAAGTGGCGGGTTTGTTTTGGTGATTTCAAATGTCAACATTGACTTTCAAACAACGGAGACCCCACCTTTAATTTAATTGTGTGCCATTACTTTATTCATTTGTCGTTATTCACTTCTTTTGGTGCCATAGACACAGGCTGTTACACTCATAACTGATTCTTCATTAAAGGTGTATTTTCCAATCTGTAAATTGTTAGATGACATTTTTTTAAGATGTTTGTATGACTCTAATGACACACTCTCCAGACGAAATGAAATTTATACATGTAAATAAATAAGTGTGAAGGGAATCTAACAGGAAGCACTATATGTAAACCTCCACACCGGAAACAAACCTTTACGTGATTTCAAAAAAAAAAAAAACATCATTATTAATTCATATTATTATTTATTCTAGTGATTTACACATTTATTCGAGCTCATGCAGAAGTTCAGATAGTCTGAAAAAGCCTCTAAAGTAAGACAACTGACTGCTATTTTTTTTTTTTAGCTATTTGACAAACCTAAAATAAAAAAAGAGACAGCAATAGTGACACCTGAGTGAGAACGTAATGATCTAGATTTATAGGCAGCCTACAGAGAAACCTTCACAGTTAAGCACCACGACTTTTTCCTGCTCTACAACACGTGGATTATTCCACACTGGAACACATAGAAATGAGCATAAAACGTGTCATTGCTACATTCTGGGGATCGCCATCAGTGTCCTCGTCTCGTACAATACAGCAAAAACGCCTCGGATAGCCTATAAAATGCATCTGCAGAATGCTCTAACCTCACTCTCACACACACACACACACACACACACGCACACTTTATATCTCAGAAGCTCCAAACTGTCCATTTGGCAGCCACTGAGATGCAGTTTAAGGAGTGATGATGGTAAAAACTCTCCAAGCTTGTATACTGTTACTCAAAGACAAGCATTATAAGGCTTTCTCTTTCTCACACACACACACACACACACACACACACACACACACACACACACACACACAACTGACATGCTAGGCCATAAATGAGGATTTCACTGGACACTCGGAGGTGGGTCAGAGGACCAGATGATGTTTGACAGTCCAAATCCTGTTGAGAGCTGCAATGAGGACACAAGCTGTTCAAACACTAGGATAGGGGCTTCCTGTACATTCTTTTACACACACACACAGACACACACACAACAGAACTCATACCTTGTAGTCCATTGGGCACTGTCTAAAGTGTGTGTGTGTGTGTGTGTGTCTGTGTACAGTCAGGCGAAACTGCTGCAGGATGCATTCCTGACTGTTCATGATTGTTTAAGGAGTCTGCAATAATAAACCACATACATTCTTTTTCCTCAAATCAATCTCTCTCTCTCTCTCTCTCTCTCTCTCTCACACACACACACATATCTTTTCCCCTTGTTTCCTCTTAATCATTCCTGGGTGCTCAACAGCTTAGTATGTTTATTATTCAGACCTGCTCTCTTTATACTGGCTGTATTTCTTTGTGCATGTGTGCGTGTGTGTGTGTGTGTGTGTGTGTGTGTGCATGCATGCGTGTTCACGTTGAAACATGAGCATGTACGCATACCTCATGAGCATACAGCCATCTCTCAGATTTGATGTTTAGGACATAATCTCACTCTTTCACCGTTCCCCTTAACCACAAACACATATACACATTGACATGTTTCCTCTCACACACACACACACACACACGTTCATAATAGAGTGTAGTCTATTAACATTTTTCTCAGAATGTGAGATTATGAACAGCAGCTTGACACACACCTCTGGCCGTTTATTCTTCTTTTGGTGGAATCGTGTGTGTGTGTGTGTGTGTGTGTGTGTGTGTGTGTGTGTGACTGACAGTGGTGGTATGAGCTACAGATGGCAAAGCTCATGTCCATTGCCACTCCCTGCAGCAAGAATGCTGTGAATGTGTGTGTGGATGCTGTCGTCTCATGCTGCCAAAGCAAGGATTACATGTGACCTCTGACCTCCTGGAGGATAACAGCACGGTCCCTGTTGTCTCTCCATTTCTATTCCCACCCGTTTCCGATTTGAGACCCATTCACACTGAGGACAGATGCACTTTTACACTACTTTTGCGTGACGTTTTACCGATCTCATGATCAATCCCACCAACTCCTGCAGGAATTTTGTCCGATGCCATGAAAAGAGTTCCACCTGCTCCAGAATAAAGTCTGACTAGTCCCACCTTCTCCTGTTAAAAGCCTGACCAACCCCACGTGCCCTTTCGGGGGGGTTCGACCAACCCCACGTGCCCTTTTGGGGGGGGGTTCGACAACCCCACGTGCCCTTTTGGGGGGGGTCCGACCAACCCCACGTGCCCTTTCGGAGGGCTCGACCAGCCCCACTCTCCCTGGGTGATTTCATGAATAAACAAACCTGTGTGTGATTAATGACGTTCAGTTTATACATATGAAAGAGACCTTGTGCATGTCAGAGGTTGTAGAAAAACTTTTGTGCGTGCTTTATAATTGCATATCGTCGCTGTCAGGCGGAATCCTCGTATCTCCAAAACCGTTATTTTTCAGGAAATTAAAAAAACGCTGTACCTTATCTGCAGTGCACAGGGTTTAGTCCGCCTTGCAGTGGATTGTCTTGCGCTAAATTCCTGTCCTCAGACGAGCACCACAACTAGCGGGGTCAAGATTTTTTTTCTTTGAGCCCAGTGTTTTGAAGACATTTACCTCAGAAGACGTGTTGATTCGTTGCGACTCTTCTTGAGGAGAAATATGCCGTGAAGCTCTCCCACGGAGTGAGGAAGAGGTGGACAGTTGAAGTGTCCAATGGAGTTATGAGATTTGCGCTCAAGCTATTTTCAAGACTTTAGATTGGTTAATAACTTGTAAAAATAACAGACCCATGTGGGGACTGACCAATAGCATCGATATGTGAAAAAATATGAAACTGACCAAATTTGGACATACGAGGTTTCCGCCCGACAGCGACGATATATTATATAAAATACTTTAATTGAAGTCCCATATAGAAGAAACAGGGTGTCTTTGTGGTCTGTAGGTGAGGGTCAAGTGATGTTTAAGTTGCTATCAGAAACACAACTATGTTGTTTTCTCACTGTTCCACCAAGTAAACTATGATGTAATTAAATTCTAACTTTTTCTCGTCACTCCACGAGCTGCTGAGCTTCTTGAACGTCTGGCTGCATTGGATGGAAGGTCATTACACTATGTAAATGCGGTGCATCAAATGTCAGTAGCTCCTCACATGCTGGACCCCCATTCCACCTTTTCCATCTTTTCAGAGATTAATACATCAGATTCACATGACCTTCAGCTCGGTTCAGCTTTGTGTTCCACTCCCGTTCTATCGTTCTTTCATCTTTTCCTCCATTTTCTCTTGTCTTTCTCTTTTCATGAGGATTTCAATTCCACTCGACTCATCGGTCATTTCTCTCTCTCTCTCTCATCATATTTCTTCAGTCTCTCTTCGTCTCTCGGTGGAGGTTTTCTGATCTACAAGTCATGCCCTGTGAATGCGTGTGATCGATTTCAGTGTCGGAGAAAATGCCAGCATTAGGAGATGGGAATCGCAGACACAAATGTCACAGCAGGATTAGGACACAGGGGACACATCACTCCGTGTCTCACACTCAATCTTGCTAAGCACTTTTCCGTCTATGCAGTGCTGCTACTGCTGTTTCAGTACAAGGGGCAATTCCTGTCCACCAAAAGTTGTTCCCTTTACCTAAACTGGAAAAACTGCTGACTCATTTCAGCTACAACTGGGAAATTGATTAGAATCAATTCCTACACTGACATTTATTCACTGATTTAGGACTCGGGGACAGCGAGTCTGGTTAGTTATGTTGCGCTCTGGGAATCTTGGAAATCTGAAATTCTAATCTAACGCCTTATGAACTTTAACCACTGAGCTCCTGTTGATCCTTAATAGACTGTAATAAATAGCAATAAAGTAAAAACTTCCTGAATAGGAGGGAGATCACTAAGGCCACGTTCACACTGCAGGTAAAAGTGGCCCAAATCTGATTTTTTTGGGGTCAAGTGACCAGGTCAGACTTCTTCAGGAGTAGCGTGAACACTCAAATCTAGCCCAGATCTGATTTTTTCAAATCAGATTCAGACCACTTCCATATGTGGTCCTGATTCAGACCCAAATCTGATTTTTTCCCAATGTGGCCGCAGTGTGAACAACCGAGGTGGATTTGATGCGACTTTTACGTCGATCTACATCGACATACGTCACAATTACGCACCGGCGAGTTCGCACACAAACGTGACTACGCCCTACAAAATGGATCAAATAATCAAAAGTTGCCCTCGACATCCAAAAATTTTCAAAACACTGTGTCTGTGCTGCCATTACACAAACATTTAGAAAGAAAAGCGAAAATACTTACTTCCTCCATAACCTCGCCAACTTTAGCGCAACGGCGTGCTGCGTGTGACGTCATTGTTATTGTTCGTTTGCGCATGCGGGTCAGTTCGAAACAGCAAACAGTTCACACTGGTATCTGATATAGGCCACATTTTAAAAGGTAATGTGAACAGCCAAACAAAAAAAAAATCAGATCTGAGCAAAATATCCGAATTGAGCATTAAGACTTGCAGTGTGAACGCGGCCTAAGAAGAAGAATATGCATGTAATAATTGTCTATTTTCTATGTTGACATCTTACAGGGGGTCCAAACTGTGGTGGTAAAAAGTATATGGTCAAGATTTTTTTTTTTTTTTTTTTTTTTTTTTTTTTTTTTTTTTTACAAATGTAAAGATTGCATGAATTATAGTTAAAATAAATAAATAAATTTGTTCATTAAGAAAAAAACGTCATCGTTTTTCCCTCGTTTTTTCTATCCCTCATATATATTCCACTGGAATACGTTAAATAGATCAGACATAAAAATCTTTCCAAAATCTGAAAATCTATGATTCATTTTTTATACCTGTACTATCTGTATCTCCTAAGAACGTCACAGATCATGATATGGATTAAATTATCGCTATAGAGAAAAACCTCTTCACAGTCCACTGTTCATACAGAGAGAATTCCTCTGACGCTCACTGATCATCCTACTGACACATTAACGGTGTAAATGATACTCAACACTTTACAGCGCTAAAGAAGGACCCGGAGACACTTTCTAGAAGACACGAACGGGACGTTCGTAGGACGCGACGGATCTAGATGGATATCACGGCTCGGTATTGACTCACTTCTTCACGCATACTGTACAGACATCGAAGCTGTTAAGAGCAAATCCTGGAGAGTTTTTTTTTAGACGGTTCTTAATAAATGTATTTTAAAAGTTCATTCATTCATTTATTCATTCATTTTCTACCGCTTATCTGAACTACCTCAGGTCACGGGGAGCCTGTGCCTATCTCAGGCGTCATCGGGCATCAAGGCAGGATACACCCTGGACGGAGTGCCAACCCATCACAGGGCACACACACACTCATTCACTCCAGAGATGCCAATCAACCTTTTAAAAGTTCATATAAAAGAAAATTTAAGATTTTCCAGTTCATCCACTTACACACACATCAAGATCCGTTTTCTGTATTGTGAAATTGCTAATATTTATTTATTTATTCATCCATTCATTCATCAGTGATCCCCCAACTTAGCATTCCACGGCTTTAAAAAAAAAAAAAAAAAAAAATTAAAAACACACAAACTGCTCGAGAGGAACAATAAAAGAATAATCGTCACTTTAATCTGCAATGTAATGAGCAGCGCAGAGGAACTACGGTTCGTCTGGAAGGGAAAAAAACCCCCCTTATAATAGATTGTGTTGCTTTTAATTCATTTCTGAAAGGTTCATAATTAACAGTCGGCACCGGAGAAAAGATAACAAATGAACTTGGTTATCACAATTTTTTTATTTTTTTATTCTTTCATTTTTCATTACACGGAAGCTAAAAGAAACTCTGCCAGAACATGATGTTGCTTTTGAGGCTTTTCTTAGGAGTGTATAATTAAATGAGCTGCATTAGTGCTTAGTAAACATGCCGTTTAAGTGTATAGGGTGTATCGATGGGTGCCACTTTGTCTAAGAGTGTAGAACATCGGAGAAAAACGTGAAATAAGAACACTGGAAAAATCCGGCAGTGGCGTCGGAGCTTCTTCAGCACACCTCGGTTCTGTCTCCTTCCCTCCTTGTGATGAGGTGATAATTAAAGTAGCTAAATGGGGTAGCTGTGCTAGAACTGTGTAAATGAAACACCCTGCTCTCAACTCCACACTCACACACACACACACACACACATCGTCCACATTATTAGGAACACCTACACGTTCATGCAGTTATCTAATCAGCCAATCATGTGGCAGAGGCACAATGTATAAATCATACAGTCAAGCACTTGAGTTAACGTTCACATCAAGTATCAGAATGAAACAAAAAAAAATAGAGACTCAGAACAGTCTCTAGAATCGGATCAAGCTGCAAAAAAAGGATATAGCAGCTCAAGTAATCATCTGTACAATTATGGTGGGTAGAAAAGCAGATGATCGCTGTACAGTAAATTACTGTATGAATATCGGTTAGGGTTCCTAATAAAGTGGACAGCGACCTCAGATGTTTTGTGTTCATTCATTCATTCATTTTCTACCACTTATCCGAACTACCTCGGGTCACGGGGAGCCTGTGCCTATCTAACAACCCATCACAGGGCACACACACACACACTCTCATTCACTCACACACACACACTACGGACAATTTTCCAGAGATGCCAATCAACCTACCATGCATGTCTTTGGACCGGGGGAGGAAACCGGAGTACCCGGAGGAAACCCCCGAGACACAGAGAGAACATGCAAACTCCACACACACAAGGCGGAGGCGGGAATCGAACCCCCAACCCTGGAGGTGTGAGGCGAACGTGCTAACCACTAAGCCACCGTGCCCCCTGATGCTTTGTGTTATGAAACTTTATTCTGCTCAGCAACTTTTCTTTCATTTATTTCCCTGCGTCTTTTTGTTTTCCACATAATGTGCTCTTTTTTTTGACTACTAGATGTCTCCCTTAACACACCTCTCTTGTTTTATCCCGTTTTCCGAGTCTGTAATCAATAATTTTTTTTTCTCCTTAAGTCAGTAATAGTTGTTTTGAGTCTCGGACCTCCGATAAGACTGAACTAAAACTTGGATGTTTAAAGTCATGATAAATTAATTTATGAATACATGTCAATTAGAATTAAAGGTGGGGTCTCCGTTGTTTGAGAAACGCTTCAGAAAACAGCGTCGGGCCACCAAACAAAACAAACGTGTAGCCAATGAGCATAAAGGGGTGTGTCTTGTCGATATGGGCGGAGAGAGTGTTCAGTGCGCATGTGTGACATTAGCAGAAAGCGGTTTTAACATTGACATGGAGGATAAAAACAAAGAAAGAAAGCGAAGAAAGGCTTAAGATAAGGTAAGAAGTAGGACGTGTTAATATAGGATCAGCTTTCCAGCGCTGGAGAGAACTGAAGGAGCAGGAAGGTCTGGGTGATTTCAAATGTCAACATTGGCTTTCAAACAATGGAGACCCCACCTTTAAGATAATTGCTAAATTTTGCACTGGACTGAAAACATTCGGTAACTTCTTGCATGGTTTAGGACATGAAACAAGGCTATTTTGGCACGAACAGGTAGAACATTAAGGAGCGACACATGTGCACACACCAGTCCGCTTCCATTAACGTCCCTGGAGATGAAACCTCCTCTCTTCACCCCTTGTCCTCTTTACAGTATCTGTACCAAGACAACATTGGCACATAAACACACACACACACACACACACACAGTCCCTTCTGTCCCTCTGGCTCCTTACCCAGAATGCCATTTCCTGTGCCCCCGATATGATCAGTTCTGAGGCCCAGAAGCACTCTGTGTTCTTTTCCCATAATTCCCGGGTGGCATAGTGGGCGCGCCTATCGAGCCAGGATTCTCACAGCATGGCTAATGAGAATTTACATACTTTTATAATCGAATTACACGAGCATTAAAAAGTGAGTCAAAACTGCCTCATTAAGGCAGTTATTTAACACCGGTGAAGAGTTTTCTTTATTTATGAAGAAATAATGCTTCATGAATTATTCCTGTTTACATCAGTGGCTTGATGTAATCAGCTGGGGATAAAAAAAGTAGCATTACATTTTGTGCTAAAAATTAGATCTAAACTAGATGAGAAGTGACTAAAAAAGAGCTCTGGAATTAGTATTCAGTGTGTGTGTGTGTGTGTGTGTGTGTGTGTGTGTGTGTTTCGTAAATAGTGGAAAAAAAAAAAAAGATAATCACAATAGAGATTTTAAAAAGGCAAAGCTATTTTTTATTTTTTTTATCCTCTGTTTCCTATTCTCTTTTTCTCCATCTCTCTGATGTGACAGTTCGGTCTTACTCAAGCGAATTTTACCAAGTCACACTTCAGCGTAGTTCCCATGACAACCAAAACACTGTCCACGTCCACCGGAATGAGAGTCAACCACTCAGCACGGCAACCTCAGGAGTTGCCAGTTCCCTAGACGCTAAACAAGAGTTTGTGTGTGTATCCGTGTGTGTGATTTCCAGACGACATCTCAATCAGGTGCACAAATCCCAGTCTTAATTAACGCCGGCTTAATCGGAGCTGTTCTGCCGAACGCGTGGAACAATAGACGACGGAGAAGTGCCGTTGTCCGACACTAAACGGTAAATCTACAGAGTGTATATTTACACTGACTCCTTCTGTAGGTCTCGATTGAGGCAGGATCCAATCTGCACATACGGATAAAAACAGCTAATAGATACGTTGAGGAAATCCTAGTGTGAGTTTTAATGCAATCTTAAACACAGGATCGTCTGATATACATACACACACATACACACACACACACACACACACACACACACACACACACACTGTGCAGCGCATTTAAACATTAACACAACTAGCTGTGTTGCAAACGAGCTAACGAGCGTATTAAAGAAACGCTACTGTATGTCGCGTGTAAACGGAATAGCCGACTACGTAATGACCAAGTGAACGAAAATTCTATTGTTACGTGTGTGTTTTGAAGGAGTTCTGGGTGAATCACAGGGTTTTTGGTTTGAGTAAAAATACTCACTTTAGGGAAGATTACATCAAAACCGATCAAATACGCCGGGGGTAAAAACTAAGCTCTACGGTTTGTACAGACTTTTGTAAAAATTGTGAGGTTTTGAGATGTAAAAAGTGACAAACCCAGATCATGTCAGATCTTTGATCTCCTTTAAGGTGATCTAGAACAACCAGAATAAAGTTTCATAACGCAAAGCATCAGGGGTCACGGTGGCTTAGTGGTTAGCACGTTCGCCTCACACCTCCAGGGTTGGGGGTTCGATTCCCGCCTCCACCTTGTGTGTGTGGAGTTTGCATGTTCTCCCCGTGCCTCGGGGGTTTCCTCCGGGTACTCCGGTTTCCTCCCCCGGTCCACAGACATGCATGGTAGGTTGATTGGCATCTCTGGAAAATTGTCCGTAGTGTGTGATTGCGTGAGTGAATGAGAGTGTGTGTGTGCCCTGTGATGGGTTGGCACTCCATCCAGGGTGTATCCTGCCTTGATGCCTGAGATAGGCACAGGCTCCCCGTGACCCGAGGTAGTTCGGATAAGCGGTAGAAAATGAATGTTCCAAAAAATGCTATTTTATTTTTTACACAAATGTTTCTACCTTTAAAGTATACACTGATATCAAACCCATTTCTGCTCAAGTGCTTGTTCTTAAGTGTGTAAAATTTTAAAGGTGTTTCTCGGTTATAAACAGAGGGAAAAACACAAGTCTCACACTGAAAGCCAACAGAATCCTGAATCAGTTTAGATCAGACTTGTGGGGAGATAAAATAACTTGTTTTAAACTGAAAGTTAATTTTTCTTCTCCTAGCGCAATGGAATGGCAGTGTACTGGTAAAAAAGGGTTAAAGGTACTTTTAGAGTTATAGAGGTTAAAAGGTTAAGTCAGGGTTGTGGCAGTAGTGCGATTTATTATTATTTTTTTTTACCCCCAAATGAGATCTGGCCGCATTTCCCGTCGATCCACTGGCGTGTTAAGAACCGTACAGAACATGGGTCTAAAAGGGATGCACTTATTTCCATGGATTTCAGAACAGCGTAACAGATATCGCGTCATCGGGTAGGCGTGGCCTATTTGACAATCTAACCCTAACCGTAGTTTTTTGGTTGTTTATTTGTTTTGTAAAATAAATCTACCTGTATGACTGTTTTGTCCTTCGTACTATGCTGGTTTTTTTTGAAGACCTCCGGAAACCCGCCCACTTTACATCGTAATAACGAAACCCCTGGAATTTAGTGAATGCCGGGTCTAAAACGTATCATAGTCATTACTAACCATTAAAACTGTAGAAATGGAAAAATCGTCTTGACTGGAGAAGGCCGACGTTATTAGCCGACGCAAGCGGTCGCGTGCAGCATGTCATCACTCCTCGTTGTAGTGTGTCATCACTTGCCACACAGCTATTCTCCACTGCAGCGTGTTTATTAACCCTTCAGAGCACGAGCTGGGTGGGTTTACGGAGACGTGGATGCTCACCGTGTCTCTATGAACAGTTAACGTAGACAGTGGTGAAAGATGTTCTTTGGATGTTTAAGGTGTTATAAAACAGTGAGCCCAGTAGAGAGGGAAACAGCCATGTGCTGAGAGTGTGTATGTGTTTGGATGGCGTTTTCAAGAGGGCTTTCAATTTCTCACACCTGATGAGGAAAGATATTGCACATGCTTGCCATTTTTCCCCCTAGTCAGAGACAAGCTGCATGTGAAACAGAAAGAGAGAGAGAAAAAGACTCTAATGGCTGCCTCGCTATAATCGGTCAGCAGTCTTGGGAGAGCCATAAAAACACCCATAAAAGTAATAATGGCTTCACTGAGGACAAATGAAAAGAGAAGTGAAATCGATGCAGGGAGGACGGAGTAAAGAATAACTCTCGTCTCGCCTTCGTTCGACAGCTGCTGGCGACGACTGCGACGTACAGACTGAGAGGAAAAAATTATTTCTTCATAGATTAGATAGATTAAATAGCATAAACGAATTAAAGTACAGATCAAACAGAACAGCGAGCCACGTCTAGAAGTACATTTTGACATTTTCCTGGTAGAAGTGGCGCACTTTAGCAAAACATTCATTCATTCATTCATTCATTTTCTACCGCTTATCCGAACTACCTCGGATCACGGGGAGCCTGTGCCTATCTCAGGCGTCATCGGGCATCAAGGCAGGATACACCCTGGACGGAGTGCCAACCCATCGCAGGGCACTCACACAATCACACACTACGGACAGTTTTCCAGAGATGCCAATCAACCTACCATGCATGTCTTTGGACCGGGGGAGGAAACCGGAGTACCCGGAGGAAACCCCCGAGGCACGGGGAGAACATGCAAACTCCACACACACAAGGTGGAGGCGGGAATCGAACCCCCAACCCTGGAGGTGTGAGGCGAACGTGATAACCACTAAGGCACCGTTGGCCCCCTTAAATGTGTTCTGTTTGGAAAAATATTATCTGCGTTAATTCTACAAAACAAAATGTTTATGTATAGAAATGGCTGAAAGTGTAGAATATAGAATTAAATGATTGATTATCGGCCGAATCGGGCGTGTAATATGGAGTTCAGACCTTAAATACAGACACACACTAAACACCATTCAGACATTTAATCAATTTCCTGATTCTCCCCAGTTTCACCAACCACCAACCGGATCTACCCCTAAAACACAACAGCTACCAGTCGGAGAGGATGAAAGCGAACACGTCGTTCTTCCGTTCACATACACTTTGATATACAGCGTTTGGAAGACGTCTTTTATTCAGAGCGACTCGGAGAGGTCTCTACCGGTGAATATACTGATCGGCCGGTCCACGGACGGAGAAAACTATCGGTCTAGTTCTTTAGACGTGGTTCGAAGACAGCTGGTGAAGTTTATTCACTACTGATGAGGCGGAATAGAGAAGAGCCTTGATGTCATCCTTCCTTGTACCCTGCGAGATGGTGGGACCAGGAGATGAAAGAGAAAAGAACTTCCAAGTGCTTCTGTAACCCATTTTAAGATCTACTTTATTCTACATATTTAAATTCACACCTGAAATTATTTATTGTCTGTATGATTGACAGGAGGGCAGTAACATTATCCCTCCCACCCAAAGAGCACAGACAGTTGCTCTCTAAGACTTTGAGTCTCCTGACAATATCCTTTTCTGTTACCAGTTAACATCCCCAGTGAGAAGCAATATGATCTCCGACGCTGATTTTCACGACGTCGTCTTCCCTCTGACCTTCCCAGTGTAAATACTGGTTATTTTTGAAATCCCAGGATCTGAATACAGCCCGGGGTCACGGTGGCTTAGTGGTTAGCACGTTCGCCTCACACCTCCGCGGTTGGGGGTTCGATTCCTGCCTCCTCCTTGTGTGTGTGGAGTTTGCATGTTCTCCCCGTGCCTCGGGGGTTTCCTCCGGGTACTCCGGTTTCCTCCCCGGTCCAAAGACATGCATGGTAGGTTGATTGGCATCCCTGGAAAATTGTCCGTAGTGTGTGATTGCGTGAGTGAATGAGAGTGTGTGTGTGTGTGTGTGTGCCCTGCGATGGGTTGGCACTCCATCCAGGGTGTATCCTGCCTTGATGCCCGATTGGCCGATTCGGCCAATAATCAATCATTTAATTCTATATTCTACACTTTCTATACATAAACATTTTGTTTTGTAGAATTAACGCAGATAATATTTTTCCAAACAGAACACATTTAAGGGGGTCACGGTGGCTTAGTGGTTATCACGTTCGCCTCACACCTCCAGGGTTGGGGGTTCGATTCCCGCCTCCACCTTGTGTGTGTGGAGTTTGCATGTTCTCCCCGTGCCTCGGGGGTTTCCTCCGGGTACTCCGGTTTCCTCCCCCAGTCCAAAGACATGCATAGTAGGTTGATTGGCATCTCTGGAAAATTGTCCGAATGAGTGTGTGTGTGTGTGTGCCCTGCGATGGGTTGGGTCTGTGTAACAGACAGTAAATTGTAACAGACAGTAAAAACGCTGACAAGACCGCGTAAGCGTCGCTCGACTCCCAATTACATAAATGAGCCCGAATGAAATATTAGCGCTGTCTCTTCATTGCCTTTGAGACGTATCCCATCATCTCATTCCCAGACAGATGGCTAGCTGCTGATCCGCCGTATTAAACTCGATCGGCTAACCTAATTCTCGTATAACACGACCCGGTTACGCCCGACGAACAGCGACAAGGCTTACTAAACATCTGTATTATTTTAGAGCTGTCTGAAAGAGATGCTAGAGGTTCTTATGGGATGTCTGGGGGGAAAAACATGGAAGGATGACGATCCAAGGATGTTCGATGATTCTACGCTATAGTCGGCTACGTTTTGAAATCTTTTTAAGGATTTATAATTAATATCCTGTGAACATTCTGAGAAAAGAACTGAGAAATCGCTGCTTGGTGTTCACCATCTGCTCATGGTGAGTAACAGTGATGATCATCATGACAGTGATTTATAATTACACTGATCAACGTTACACAACGTACGGAGTGCAGTAAGGACCGACTCGTCAATCCAAAACTTTCCGAAACTCTACTCTTGCTAATCGTCACGCATTAGCAGCTTTTTTTTTTCTTTTCCCACCATGCAAATGTTGGTGAGTGTTAGTGAGTCTGTCTGTCTAAAATTCCCCATTTAGCCTGACATCCCCTGTGTGTGTGAGAGAGAGAGAGATGGAGTGTGAGCATGCATGTGAAGTATATCAACATTTTTAGCACTTTTTTTTTTTTTGTAGAAAGAGAGAAAGTTTATGAACTTTTTTCTCTACTCTTAATAATCTAAATGCATGATTCATCTTTGAATAATCATCAATAAATAACAAACAAATGAAAAGCAATTAATTCTAGCTGATTAGCTACGAGGTTGCTAAATAACTTAACGTTAAAGATCTGTGGACTTCCTCTGAAGGTAGAACAG
>NC_083467.1:1852500-1922500 GCF_030014155.1 Tachysurus vachellii
GATAAGCGGTAGAAGATGAGAGTAAATATGTCTATATTTCGTTCTGATAATCATCATCTCTTATTTAACCAAACACCCCCCCCCCAAAAAAAAAGCAGCAGGTAGTTGTTGTATTTTTGCTTGTGAGTTTACAGAGAATCCAAAGTTCATGACATTTATAAACTCCTTTTAAAGCAGCTCTTTAAAACACCAAGACAAAGATGAAAAACATTTTCATTTATTATTTAGTTAAACTTTTTTTTTGTCTCATTAAACCCAGCAAAGTGAGAAAGGTTTGATCTTTTAGGGAAGAAGCTCAGAATACCTTCCGTTTTTTTTTTTTTTTTTACTCCTGAAGACTTTTTTCTTTCAATTTCAAACCACAGCAAAATCAAAAGGAACTAAAAACTTTTTTTATTTTTTAAAACTTTCTCATACCTTTTAGTGAAATTTTAATACACAGATTGCATAAAGTATAATAATCACCAAACTGGAGTCATTTGTAAATAAACGATAAGACTGACAAAATAATAAGAACTGCGTTCATTTGATCAATTCCAGAGATCTCAGAAATGGAGATTATGCCAACATGAATAACATGGACATAACCAAATATGCATTAATTAAATAAGCCAATGAAGTGTGTGTGTGTGTGTGTGTGTGTGTGTGTGTCCTCTTGACCTGTTTAACGAGTCTCATTCTGCACAGTTTCCAGGTTGGAATCGAGGACACTCCTCTCAAGCGCGAGAGCCACAAGCTCCTCAAAATATGCTGCCACAATTGAATCCCAATTATTCTGATCACTGAGAACCCAAAAACTCAAGATGAAGACATCTCAAGTTGACTAATTGGTCTCAGGAGAGATCAAGAATTTCAAACAATTTCGTTTGTCAGGAGACGCAGACAGGCCGAAAACGCTCAACCGAGCAAATCCGTTCGTCAGGATCTCAAACGCTAACACGCATCGAGTCCACTGCAGATCCGGGCTCTACCTGCTAAACAAGGCTGATTTGTTCTAAGTGTATCTACCACACACACACACACACACACACACACACACACACACACACACACACACACACACACACACACACACACACACACACACACACACACACACACACACACACACACACACACAAAGGTGAAACCAGGGAGGGAAACTGGCCTTTGCAAAGCACTATCGCTTAAGGTACGATCGCTGCTTAGCTCGTCTCGCCTTTCCAACCGCCCACAAATCTCCCTGAAAGCGTCAGCTCGATTGCAGACCACAGATATAAACCTCCTTTATTCTTTCATTTTTATCCCTTCATCGTCACAGTCGCCCGTTCCCTCCTCCCGTCCTGATAACAGCCAGGTCTTTTTTTGTGAATACTCCAAGCTCGACAGACCGATCGGATTTCCTGGGCCGATCGATGTAAAAGTATACGATCTCCGCCCTAAAGCCGTGACTGGATGACGGCGTGTCGAACGTTCGCATGCCTGCGATCTAACTGGGTGAAACCACTAAGCATGTGCTAAGCATCAGGGGAGAAATAGCTGCTTCAATCTAAAACACATTTTAAAGTGAAATTAGCTGAGACTAATCTAAAAAAAAAAAAAAAGGACTAATCTGGGCTCATCCTTGTTAATATGAGTCTTTTACTTCTGTAGCTTCAGTGTACACACATGAGGTCGAAACCCTGTGTGCTGTTAGCTGGATGATCAGTGACCGAGTCGTTCATGACTTGTTCATCCTCCTGCACATTCTTGAACCTTTCCAGAACATTTCCAGATATACGATACAGAGATCCATCATTTCTACTATTACTAATATTCTATTATTACTATTCTAAGGTTACAGAAAGGCTACATAGTTAGGTTCAACACTATGTAAAGCCACTCCCCTGGTCCCACCCATATTTCTGAAACTCCACCCATAGGATCTATGCATGAATTTGAGTATATTTTTAGCGTATACCTGAGCATTATTAAGAACCAAAAGTGACCGATTTATATTGCTGATGTCAGCATTATAAATGTGACGTGAAGATGAACATGATGTGGAGTTAAAAAGGATTTGTGTAGCAGTGATTCTGATGAATTAAGAAAATCAAAGACAAGTGGGTTATTATATCACTACTGACTCCATGTGTGTGTGTGTGTGTGTGTGTGTGTGTGTGTGTGTGTGTGTGTGTGTGTGTTAATCTTCAACTCCGATCATCCAGAAGTACAGTTGAGACGAGTCTACAGAGGGACCTCACAGCTAGAACTACAGAGAAGCAATTCATCATTCACTCTCTCTCTCTCTGTTTGTCTCTCTCGTAGGTCTGTGTTTCAAACTGTGCAATAACATTGACGCCAAAACACAGCAAAAACCTGTGAAATTTAACAAATTCCAATTCTTGTACCACTTTTGCTCCACAAATCACACACACACACACACACAGAGAGAGAGAGAGAGAGAGACACTCCATTAAAAATGTCAGGGGCAAATTATCACCCTCCCAGATTTATTCTTATTATTAATACTATCACTTTTGTGTGTGTTGGAGAATGGAGGATGGTTAACTACCATGATTATGGCTTTTCAGACACTTTTAATACCACAGAAGAAAAGGAAGAAGAAGGGATAAGGACAAGAGGGACAAAGAGAGGAAGAGACGGCGTGTATTAGCCAATCAGAGCAAGACGGTCATGAACAAGAATTATAAAATGGGCACTGTGTAAAAAAAAAAAAAGGATGAAAGAAAGAAAGAAAGAAACCTACAATCAACAAGAACAAAAGGATACTGGGATTATTCAAGAAGGTAAAAATCAGGCACTGAGAAAAAAAACTGTTAAAAAAAAAAGAAAAGAAAGAGACAAAAAGCTGATGACAAAGATTAGAAATACTTTAATGCCTTAAATACACCTAATATTAAAAAAAATGTATTATTGTTATTATTATTATTATTATTATTATTATTATTAATATTATTAATTCCTCAACTGCTACCTCTTTAATTATCTTAACATCTGTATTTAACAAACATCACAGATCTCCGTCTCCGACCCCATCACAGGGCTATATTATAATCTACGGGTTCTGCGTTATCGTTTCCATAGTAACAACTTGCACAGGGTCTTGTAAGGCAGAGATGCTCCACATGAAGCTAATAATAAACGGATTAAGAAAACGTGTCGTTATTGAACCGTGAACAAATGTGTGGAATTAATGTGTGGAGTCAGTGATGCTTTCTGTTTATTTACCTCTCATGGAAGGAGTCTCCAATGTCAGTGCTTTGTAACAGTCAGTGTAAACTTTCCTACTGAGGTGGAGGTTTATACTAGTTTTATTTATTTATTGAGAGAGCGAGAGAGAGCGAGAGAGAGAAAGAGAGAAAGGGTGTGACAGACAGACAGACAGACAAAGAGAGACAAAGAGAGACACAGAGAGAGAGAGAGAGAGAGAGAGAGAGAGAGAGAGAGAGAGAGAGAGAGAGAGAGAGAGAGAGAGACAGACACAGAGAGAGAGAGAGAGACAGAGACAGACAGAGAGAAAGAGAGACACACAGAGAGAGACACAGACAGAGACAGAAAGGTGAAGTATCAGCTGTTATAATGAGTCACGAATGTAAATGGGGTTTAAAAGGGAGGATTTTCACATTTTTATTCAGGAGAAATTTTTACTGTTTATCTAAAAACAACTCTATTGAAGGTTTTAAGCCCCGCCCACTCAGAACAATCACGTCACACCTGTTACACCTCATTACGAAGGTTAAAAAAACTATTTAAATTCATAAACTTTTACATCAACAGATGAGTTTACGAGCAAAATTCTGCAGTAGTGTTGGATTTCTGAATTTTATCCAAAAAAAAAAAAGAATAAAAATGTGTGGCGAAAAATTTTCCATCATAATTTTTGAATGACAACTACAGCAACTTTAAACGACTGTTATTGTTATCATCAGCAGCAGCTCTGCTTCACATTACACCACAGTGTCTTTATTTATTTATTTTTGTTTGGAACATCACGCCCCAAATATCTGAGTCATTACTCATTTGTTCACCCATCACAGAAGTAGGCTTTATTACAACCATCTCAATGAGCTGCTAATTAGCTGTTTAGTCATTTATAATATATTCAGTAGATACAGAAGAAAATGAGAGAAATGTGTTGCCTACTTTATTAGAGCGAGTTAACAGAGTCTTCTGTTTAGTCTTGCATCATGTACAACCGTACCATACCCACACCCGAACCACACCCACACCTGTACCACGCCCACACCCGAACCATACCATGCATACACCCGTACCATACCCTTGTACCATGCATACACCCGTACCATACCCTCGTCCCATGCATACACCCGTACCATACCATGCATACACCCGTACCATACCCTTGTACCATGCATACACCCGAACTACACCTACACCACACCCACACCCATTCCATTCATACACCCGTACCATGCATACACTCGTACCATACCGAAACCCGAACCATGCATACACCCGTACCATGCATACACCCGTACCTTACCTGTACCATGTATACACCCGTACCTTACCTGTACCATACATACACCCGTACCTTACCTGTATCAATACTGAATTAAACAGGCAGTAATGACGAGTTTACCTTAACTATGCCACGAGTGATGAATTCGTGCATGAATAACGAGCACTAAGTAAACGTTAGTATGTGTATGTTAATGTATTAATTGACACGAAGACAACTACATCAAATGCTCTATAGAAGAGTCTTTATTAACTGTTAACATTTAAAACCAAAGTCTAAATGAATAAATGCTAATATATATTAATTTATCTCGTGTGTAAAGGAGCAGAGTCACAGAGGACATGTACTAATACTACAGAGACTTAAAGAGAAATTAACGGAGACTGACGCAAAATGGTTGAGGTGAAATGACCGGGTCTCTCCACCGGCCGCTCACTCTCCATCATCTCCATCTATCATGCTTTCTCCATCTAATGCACTCTCTCTTCCTCTCCAACTACTAGATTTATCGTTACCCCTCCATCTATATTTTGATCTGTAACTCAAATATAAACGGGGACTCGTTCCTCACACAAACTCTTTGCAAGATTTCAATGAATTTCTATCAGCAGGCCATGAAACTAATGGTGTCGTGTCATATTAATTATATTCATACAGTGTCGATTGTAGGACGGTTTATTAAAAAAAACACTAGTGAGAATGATTGACAGCAGATTTTAACATCTGGTTCAACAGGAACTTCTTTACAGCTAAACTAGCTATCAGGAGGACTGTATGTAAGCATACAATCAATTACTGTCATTAAAAAAAATCTAAATAGGTGGCCCTGGTCAATAGGACCAGGACAAACAGGACATATTCAGTAGAGTCTAGTGGTGGTGTGTCTCAGGTTGACCCGTCCTTTAATACTCGACCTCTCCATTAGCTCTTAGCTTTTGTGTCCATCTCTTAGTCTCGACTCTGTTTACTGGTTTCTCGCACTCGCTCACACGCACTCGCACACATCCGTTCCATTCAGTCCCAGTAAGACGAGCTGACTTGCTTTATCGAGCATGCCAGGGCGGTCGAGTCACCTTAGCTCCCTCGCTCTGTTTCTCCCCATTTTTCTTCTGTCTTTCGTTCTTCTTTCACCTCCTCTGGTTCGCTGTCTGAATTTGGAGCACAATGGCGTTCCCACACACGAGGCATCAGCTTAGAGTGCCACTCTCACCTCCTCACATTACGGCTTTCAGGACGGAGTGAGAGACAAAGGGACAGCGAGCGAGCGAGAGCGAGCGAGAGAGAGAGCAAGAGAGAGAGAGAGATCTTCCTCATCAGTCAGCAGCTCTGCTGTAATGTCCTTCACTGACTGGCGTTTGACTGACAATACAGGCCTTTACCATAGGGAGTACGGAGAGGCTTTTAGCGGGTTTTAGCGCACAACCACACACACACACACACACACACACACACACACACACACAAAGAAAGACAGGAATATCCTTTGTATATACACAAATGCGCACACACACAAACACACAATCCAAGACACACTATAGCCAGAAATTAATTGCAGGGGATTAGGAAAGATGCTAAATAAAAATCATTGCATGATCTGTAAAACGAAATTAATAAGCGCGACACGCTCGTGCATATTGGATGTATTCCAGAAGCAACACTGGTATTTCAATACCAAATTTTCCCTTTAATTGGTATTACAGTAAAAGTGAGCCAAGCATACAGACTTAAAGCAGGGCTGCTGAAAACTTTTACTTACATGGAAATGATATAAAGTTAAAATCATCCAGTCATGTCTGTGAACACTGTCAGGGCTTCATCTTTTCCTGGGTTTTTGTGAAACAGAAGTATTCATGCCCACCATCTCTCCGTGTCCAGCTGTAGTTCTAAGTGAGAGAGAAAGAGAGAGATTGCAAACATCTAGTTGTGAATAATTACGGACCTAAGCGATGTAGCTGAAGATGACTATAGCTATAGACAGAAAACATCGACCCCGGTGACAGAGCTGCTGCTTTTACATATGGGTTTTCTGCCCTCTTAGTTAAGGCTGTTATCACTTCATGAAATAAAAGCATATACAAGAATTTAAAAAAAAAAAAAAAAGACAACTTAGTACTGGAAAAAACTTGACTTGATCCTTATTGATTTTGAATTTATTTTATTTATTGGTTTCATTGTCACAGAGACAAAATGAGTCAAAAGATACCAACCGTGGGTAGGATTGTATGACCATGGATATTTTACACAACATACATGCATACATCATATATATAGATAGATAGATAGATAGATAGATAGTGTGTCTACATTACATAATTAAACACTGACATACACTCATATACACACACACTTTCTACCCACATAGACAACCATTTACCAAAGTCGGCATTAACTCCTGGCACTATACAGTACATCCATACACACACACACACTACAACACACATCTTATAGAAAGTCTGAATATACTTTGACATCCAACCATCCATAACCATCTAGACCCAGAGAGAGACAGCAGGGTGGGTCAAAGCCCTGGAGTGTGCAATAAGCTTCACAATGGCCTCCTTCATCCTCTCTGGTATGCATCTCAGACAGCTAACCTCCGTTTTCACTTTTTCAAAATATCATCAATCACCGTCACCCACACACACACGAAGTCGGGCAGGGGGGCAGTTAGGAGCGTCCCACCGAGTCTCATATGGGGTTAATTACAGTGTTCATCACAGGATACACACATGCAACTGATGCCATTTAACTTCAGGTCCCATTGATGTTCAACATGTTTTTGGATGTATTGCTTTCTTCACAAAATTGTATAAAAAGTAAGAGATATTGACACTCATTAAACAACCTGTTGGAAACCTAAGGACCTTAAATAATAAACAATAAAAAATAAACCTAGAACCTGAGGTAAAGAAAAAAAATAAAATAAAATAACCGAGGAACAAAAGTTAAGCATAAATTAGGAGAAGCAACTTCAAGTGTGTGGTGAATTTATTTCTATTCCTTACAGGTGTTTCTCTATTACAGTTTGATGTGTTAAAACTAACAAACAATAACTCCAATAACAATAGCTAGCCTGTATAGCTACCAGCTTCTGTGGAAGCTTTATAAATATTAGCATCATATGATTAGCACTTGGAGAAGCAGGAGGATATCGTCGCTGTCGGGCGGAAACCTCGTATGTCCAAATTTGGTCAATTTCATATTTTTTCACATATCGATGCTATTGGTCAGTCCCCACGTGGGTCTGTTATTTTTACAAGTTATTAACCAATCTAAAGTCTTGAAAATAGCTTGAGCGCAAATCTCATAACACCATTGGACACTTCAACTGTCCACCTCTTCCTCACTCCGTGGGAGAGCTTCACGGCATATTTCTCCTCAAGAAGAGTCGCAACGAATCAACACGTCTTCTGAGGTAAATGTCTTCAAAACACTGGGCTCAAAGAAAAAAAAATCTTGACCCCCGCTAGTTCTGGTGCTCGTCTGAGGACAGGAATTTAGCGCAAGACAATCCACTGCAACGCGGACTAAACCCTGTGTACTGCAGATAAGGTACGGCGTTTTTTTAATTTCCTGAAAAATAACGGTTTTGGAGATACGAGGATTCCGCCTGACAGCGACGATATGCAATATGGCTAACAGCTCCCATTGAAGCTCCTCTAATATTAGCGTGCGGTTTACCAAAATGGCTGTCAGCTTCTGAAGAAATTTCTGACATGTTAGCAAGAAATAAACCAACATGGCTATTACCCCCTCATACTGGCTTTGTGGATATTAGCCTTATGCTAGGCTCACTCACTGATCCCCTCATCAATGGCGTGTGCTAGAAAGTCTGAAAAGGTGCTGTTCCTGACATCACATCCAATTTTTCAAGTAAAATTAAATTTCTTTGGAGTGAGGTATTGCAAGAAAAATGGGGGATTTAAACAGCAAATACAGGACAAAATGAGCAAAGAAAAAGAGAGATCTGCCCTTGTCACTTATCAACATATCTGCGAACAGAATTTTGAGCAAGTGCCACAAATCATGTATCACAACAGATTAAGTTATCTTAAAGAAGCTGTTTAGTGATATGTGCAACCAAACATCAAAGTTGGACAAGCTAAGAAGACAGATGCAAGAGAAGAACCTCACGCTCTCGGTTTCAAAATAGCGCCGATCCGGTCGATGCTACTGTACTCTGGAAATCCAGAGACTGCCTTGAAGTAGAACTAATGATGTATTGTGATAAAATTAGGTCCAGACACACAGATCTCTCGAAGGACTCTAGATGAAGGCAGCAGATGTGTGTGATTAATGGATTGACAGAAGACTGCGGAGCAGAAACGGGAAATGTGTACAACATTAGCTAGCGCAGATGGGCTCGCTGGAGATCTCCACACGCATCCATTGATTCATACAATGACGCGTAGATTCCATATGATGTAAACATGCGGTGTAGCGCAAGACTGTCTTTCACCCACAAGTGCTGTGTAGGCTGTATGCTGTACGGTATATCGTAGAAATTGTAACGTCATTCAAAGCACTGTTGCTTTTAGCTACTGTTAAGTTCAGTCATGTAGTATATCCACCAGTACGCACCATATTTTCTATAGAACATACACTCAGCATCCGCTTCAATAGGAACCACCTGATCGTTTATGCGGTTATACAGATCAGCCAATCGTGTGGTGGCAGCAGCACAATGCACCAAATGATGCCGATACAGATCAAGAGGTTGAGTTAACGTTCACATTAAAAAAATCAGATGGAAGAAAAAAAAGTGTGATCGTTGTGACTTTAACCACAGCATAGATATGGGACCAGATAAGCTGGTTTGAATACTTCAACAGCAAAGGACTTCTGGTTTATAGAACTGTTTTGCATAAATTGTGGACGTTCACTTTAAGTAACGTTTCCTTCTGATGACTCTGATGCAGATCATGTGTTTGCGCAAGTTCTTCTCCTGTCAGCTGAACCTATTTGCAGATCCTTGTGATCATTTGTGGTTTTTGTCTTTGCTCTTCTTCTTCAGCGTATGAACAATTATTCTGATGTCCACCAGAGCTTGCCTTAATTACACGGTTCCTTTCTACATTTCTGTTGCTTTGAAGGCTTCCTTTAGACATCAATTATTTTATTTACATCAATTTTAGATCCTGAAAAGTGAGAACTTATAACGATCAGGAATTATTTCATATATTATCGTCAGACATGATGCAACACCCCTAGAGTGGAGAGGATTAAGGGCTTTGCTCAAGGCCCCAACGGTGGTCGCTCAGTGGTGGCGGTGCCGGGGCTTGAACCCTAATCTTCCGATCGTGCTTTAACATTAAACATCAAAAATAGACTGCTGTTAAAATCCGTTCGATTTTGTTCACTTCAGATAAAAACCATGAAGAAATTCTAACAAGCATGATGCAGATTGAAGGTCATAAGGCCTAACTGCACTTTCTCTGCATCTTCCACTACCTACAATTCATGTAACTTCTTACCAGTTTGCAGTTTGTGCTGGTGACCCAGCGGTTTCTGTTTGAAAGTGAAAAAGCCGATCAGCAAGAAAATCTTATTTCCCCACCCCAATAAAAAACAGCCACTAGCATGCATTAGATGACTCCAAGCCGCCGGTCTCAACAATAAACAGCGCTTTCTAACCTTCTGCACCTTCACCGGCCAGCACCAGCCCCACTTTCGTGATTTCAGCCGGTCCAAAAATTCTCAGGTCAAAATTCAGCCATTAAAAGTCAACACAAAATGGAAGGAAGTGCTAACAGGAGCAAAATGTGTGTCTTTCTTTTATGTTGTGCCTGGCTTTTCCTTCTGGTGCATTTGATTCAGGTTTGCTTTGACTGCTGCTTTCTCGAAATAAAAGAAAAAGCGTACAGAAAAGTTTCGTTTCAGATCTCTGAGCGCATTTCTGTAAACAAGGGTCAAAAATTGTAAATGTTACAGTTAATCTGTTGATGTTAGCACCTCTGCTAGATTGGATTTTCAGACCTGGTTTGTGTTTAGGTTCAAATCAACCCTATTTGTATGGTGTGTGTGTGTGTGTGTGTGTGTATGTAAGGTACAAACGAGTTCCAGACTACCAAAACAACATTTCAAAAGGTATCGGCGGAGATGAAAAAAATCTCTTTGCTTCATAAATGAAAGGAACTTTTTTTTTTTGTGTGTATGTTTATTAAAATATACTGCAGCACTGGAAGAGATTTTCTGTGAGCACCTCTTGACTCGGTACAAGACTCCTGTAATTAAAAAGATCATGATTCGGAGAATTAGAAGACTGCTTTCTAGCACCTGTGTTGATTAAAACTAAATAAATAAAAATACGCACCAAGCAATAAACCCCAGCACCGCCTCAAGTTCTCTTCAACTGACGACTCCTGCTGCTTAGCTTAGCTTGAGCGTGCTACAATTATCCTCGCTAACACAATCTGAACGGACAGACCCGTAACGCTCAGCATTTCGTCTATTCGGATTGGATCGCTTTCAAACTCAAAATGAACTCCACTCATACATCAAGACTTGAATAGCTGCTGCTCTGCTGAGGATGATGATGGATGACATTCAGGACATGACATAAACGCTGTGTTATACGGTTGGTTGAACAGTTAGCAAAAACGTTCACAATATTACTAAGAATATTTAAATCTAAAAATAAAACTTGTTTCCCAAAAACGAACCAGATTTATGTGTTCTGTTTACATTTTGAATAAAAAAATTGGTTTAATTGCGCAAAAAAAAAGTTTGCTAGCTTACAGATGCTCTAAAGGTTTGCTTTAAAATCATCTCTGGAAAAGTTAAATCCGTGAATCTTTGATTAAGATTAAGAAAGAAAGGTGACTTGTATTGTGGGGAAAACATTTCACTGTTGTAATCAGATAACATTTATCCATTTTTAAATAAAAAATTAAAAAAAAATTAAAAAAAAAATAAAAAAAAAAAGACGACAATTTTGGAAAGTAATACCAGATGGAGTCGTAATTGCAAACAAAATGGGAGCTGAACAAAATTGCCCACACTCAACCTCTCTTTTTTTTAGTCTCACTCGGCCCCAGAGCATCACGGGGAGGTCCGGATGCAATCACTCACAGCAACTGTCACTGTGGCCACAGCAGGGTTCCTCTGCTCCCATTGGCTGAAAAGGGGTTCTGTCTCAAACTGACTGTCCATCTGTCCATCAAACTTGCCTGAGGCTATATTAAGACAGTGAAACCCTGTTCGTATAGTGCACACAAACACACACGACTATTGAGGAAACTGATAGAGGTTAAAAAATAAATAAATAAAAATAAATGAAATAAATAAAAATGTGAATAATGACTAAATTCCCTAATAAATTCAGATCAATTACATTCAATAAGAACAAACATGTTAAATATGTTAAAACACACACAAACAATCGCACAGATACACACGATTTAAGCTTGAAGGCCTGTCAGTCCTAAAGTTAGAGTCTAAACAGGTCTAGTTCAGACTGAGTGGCAGTGGCTTAATCTGCCGGTCAGTCACACACCGTCCATCTTCTTCAGAAAGACAGACACTTTTCTCAGGACTTTAGGAAACAAGGCAGAAGACTGAAGCTAAATACAAATAAACCCTTATGTTACTATTTAGTCATGACATTTATTTTAGCAGTAAATTGTAATTCAAAACCTTTTCTGATGAATATATTTGTTCAGTTTCTATTTATAACCAACATTTTTTTTCTCCTTGATTGGTAGAAACAGAGAAGAATAAATTGGCTGTTATTTTCTCTCACACAGAGTAGAAGATGCCAACCTGACAGAACATTATACACCCACAGCCTGTTCAAGTGACCACCATCAGGTCTACACAACCTGCACGGTTTACTTCCAGCCTTAATTGAACACACAGTACGCGCCGTCCAGCTAATTAAGGCATAAACAAACATTTGAACACTACAGATACCTTTGGTGGTTCCATCATACGTTTTAATCACCTAAACACTATAGCTCCCCATCAGCACCAAAATCCTTGTAATATTACACAGTGTAACTGCTTTACGTTTATACGTTAAGTTTATAATAACATGGTTCTTAAATCAGACTGATCATATTGTCCCTTATCTAGATTTACCCTTGTGTTTTCACTCTTTAACTCAAATTCACAGCGGGCCAAAATATAAAACTGAGATAAAGTCACAGGCCAAACTGTATATTTATTGAAAAAATAACTGCAACTGATTTGTAATGTTTAACCTTTTTTATATCGTCGCTGTCGGGCGGAAACCTCGTATGTCCAAATTTGGTCAATTTCATATTTTTTCACATATCGATGCTATTGGTCAGTCCCCACGTGGGTCTGTTATTTTTACAAGTTATTAACCAATCTAAAGTCTTGAAAATATCTTGAGCGCAAATCTCATAACTCCATTGGACACTTCAACTGTCCACCTCTTCCTCACTCTGCGGAAGAGCTTCACGGCATATTTCTCCTCAAGAAGAGTCGCAACGAATCAACACGTCTTGAGGTAAATGTCTTCAACACTGGGCTCAAAGAAAAAAAAATCTTGACCCCCGCTAGTTCTGGTGCTCGTCTGAGGACAGGAATTTAGCGCAAGACAATCCACTGCAACGCGGACTAAACCCTGTGCACTGCAGATAAGGTACGGCGTCTTTTTAATTTCCTGAAAAGTAACGGTTTTGGAGATACGAGGATTCCGCCCGACAGCGACGATATGGAAACAAACCTTAGGTTTTGCTTGAACACAGGATTTGGAACAACCAGAGCTTGATATTACAAACACATAAGAAATTAAATTTGAAATAAAAAACACATCAGCGGTGTTCGTTTCTTATTTAAATAAATAAAATAAATTATGCCTCTCACTGGACCATTTTAAGTTCCTTTTTGAAGTGGATCTTTTTCAAAACCATCAACAAAACAACCAAAAATAATAAATGTCATTCAATGAAAATCCAACTTTTTGACTATTAACAGTTCATGCCTTGGAGTAGAAAAAGTGCATAAAGAAAACATGCTGTATATTCAAACTCGGTTTATACTTATACTTCTCATAATGTTTCGTTTCATACTGTCTTCTTATGTTATATTCTTTGGTTACAGACACGTTAGCTCCGTTAGCACACAAGACAAACAGGTCTGTCCTTTATAGTCGTGAACAGATAATCTGCCTCCCTCCTGTCTTGAAAGCTCCTATTGTCCATCTTACGTTTGGCCATTTTTGTGGAGGGTGGAGTTAACTTGCCCGATGTGACTGTAGCACGGTTGTTAACGACTGTCAACAGAGAATGAGGAGTGCTTGCTGTTCGTGACTACGCGTCAATACAGTGGCAAGGCATTTTGGGATTTTTAGTATTAGCGGAGCATGCGGCTAGCCAGCTGTAATGCACATTTGATATGATCTCAAATAAGGCCAGATAAGGCCAAATATAATTACACCACGGGCCAAATTTGACCTGGGTTTGACATGCGTGCTTTAAACCCTTTGGGGTCAAACCAACCAGGGATGTTATTGAGGTTTTAAACTACAGAAATAAAAAATTGTAATTAATGTTTGCAATTACTAGATTCTTAGCAATGTATAATTTGACCAGTAATATTGAAAGCATTTATTGTTATCAGAATATACATTTTTACAAACCGTCTCACCACACTTTAAAACCGTGACTCCACAAAGGGTCGTGACCACCAATTTAAGAGTCACTGCTCTAGACAACAAAACAGTTCAGAAGATGAGGTGGTGTGTATGAGTTTAGTCCTGAAAATGTTAGTTATGGATGTACGGTAAGTGTAGCTTATTGAACACCAGACGACCACCTAAGGTTGTCACGAACACCTGGATATCCTGTGCACCTGCAGAGACCTTCAGGAACTGCTTGACATGAATACCATCGCACCATTTTACTTCCAAATAACAGAAGAATTACACAGAACTACGCTACAGTAGCAAGAGAACCCAACTGTCCCACATGTGCCTGGCTGATTTATGTCTGGGTGGAAGCATCACTCTTCAGTTGGTCTCAGTATGGGCGGTCATCATTGAGCCCAGTTGAGACGTTTACCTTCAAGGCATCAAGCATTTCTCAAACTCATGCTGCCCTTGTGAACAAAGAACAGGTATGAAGTGCCCTTGCCAGGCTACCCACACTGATGTGTTCTGATCTCACATGGCAGGGCCATATTTAGTGTACTCTCAGCCTCTGTGACTCCACACTGCTCTCCATCAATTAAGAGAGACATCCATGGTGAGTGACACTCTGAGCATGCCTAGGAGCAGTTCCTCATTTCAGAGTGTGTCCAGCAAGTCAAGGTCTGTTCTTTTTCTGCTGGAATGAGAAAGTGTTTCCGTTGACCAGGCTCGAGGTTTCGCAACAGGCTGATTATCTGTTTTTGACAGTAGTTCAAGCAGGCTCAAGAGAACCACAGCTGCAGCATTCAACAACCCAGCATCAACTCGAGCATCAATCAAAAGAAAACACCTGAAAGTTTGCTGGCTTTGAACTTTGAAGTGGTCCGTTCGGAAAACTGAGGTGAACCTCAATATGCGATAGTGTTCTAGAGTTGATGGGTACATGGAAGTATGCATCTTGTCGGTCCACTGGCTCATGGCTACGTGGAATTAACAACATACTATGACTTCAGTATGTAAAAAGATGATGAGCGATTCGGTTCTCTCAGATTTAGAATTGGATGGAGACTTCTGTACAACTTTCTCAGGGCCTGAAATCCATGGTAAAACCGATATTTGTACACGTACAACATGCTCATCAGGACAGACACACTGATCTGATGTAGTATCGACTTCCCGATTCCTGCCCTTCATTGGTTCTCCCAGGAGGATTCTTGCAAGGTGTTGAATCGGGCCCTACAGGGTGTACGAGTGGTGCCTACGTTTGTTAGGGCCCATGTGAATTGTTCTGTATATTTTTGGCCATTTAAAGGCTGTCAGAGTATTCCATGGCCAACCTTAGAGGTTCTGCATGGCCAGTCTATGCTGTTGTGTTCTCTTTGTGATTTATGAAGCCTGAAGCCTCCTCTCTAGTGCCTCTTTGGCAGCAGGCCCAAAAGGCAGACCAGGTACACAGGGCAAACTTTGAAATGTTACTACTACTACAGCATGGGTTGTTTTATGTCTGGCCACTGCTTTGCTGTCAGAAGTAAGACTACAGTCTACCCAGTAGTGGTTAAACTGACCTCTACTGTTGGATAAACTGCTACAACGGTAGCTGGAACATCAACAGAGAATTACCTGTGTGCGTCAGTTGTGGTGTAACGTCAAACTCTAATAAAGAAGGCGTCATTACATGTGGTTGGCAGTGTAGGGGCAATGGAGGTACATGCATACTCAGTCCCTGTTAGCACAAATAGCTCTGGTATGGAAAGCTCTTATGATGGAAAGAGAAAAACAAACACAGCCCAGTGGATTCAGTTGGTGATGTATGGTCAGACACGCTCCTGTTTCATGACCTGGACTGACCTGCTAACCAACATCACTCTTTCTATCTTACACAAAGTATAACATATCCAAGTTTGCAACAAGACAGCATTGTAACCTAACAGGTCTTCCACCATTCAGGAAGACAAAAAAGCTGTAGCTAGTTACATAGGGTAGCACAGGATAGTGTGAGAGATGGTGTGAAAGTATTTATAGTGAATATTATGTCACAGACATGTTGTGGGACTTCATTAAAAGTCTCGGCATGCACGTGCACACTCACCAGGGGTAGAACCAGGTGTTACTGCCCCTGGCGGTTAGGATATATTCTACTTTCAGCTAATGTGGTTATTTGATTTTATGGTACGTTCTCGCCAAATAAATATGAAAGCTGACTTGTAAAATATAAAGTACATGTGTGTGGCTGAAACGGAGCAGGAGATCCACACATATTGTGTAATGACAAGTCATGATGCAAAAATTATGACATTATACGTCACGTCACTTACTGTAGCTGGTTACTGACATGCTACAGCTGCTGCATTTTCTATATTATGGGAAATATGCTGCTTTTTTGTATCGTGCCAAGTTTTTTTTTCCCCCGCTACATTGCCGCAGTTGTACAATGTAAATTTATATGAGAATTTTATGTTAACTAGATTAATTTCGCATCATTTACAATGTTAATGTTGATGGATCAATAGAAGATTCAGAAAAATGCTGAACAGTCCGGGAAACCAAGGTCAGTTCACATGGTACATAATACCAGAGCACAGAGGAGATGAAGGTTCCATGTCTTTGCCCTCAGCTGTCCTGCGGTAACGGCCTGGTGCTGTTGCTATGACAACACCAGGAAAACAACACAGGCTTTAATTAGCTGTAGGAGCAAGCGCACAAACCAGAGATAATGAAGGAGAAAATGCAACAAGCAGACATGTGTGTGTGTGTGTGTGTGTGTGTGTGTTTGTGTGGTTTGAAGTGAGGGGAGTATAGTGTAACACTTATATACACACACACACACACACACACACACACACACACACACACACACACACACAGTAAAAGAGACACCATAAAAGATGAACACACATCGTACTTACACAGTACGGTATAGACACACACGTACACAGACTATAAAATATGGACACACTCCATAAAATATGGAAATGCACTTAGACCCACCATAAAATAAACAGACATTTTGACCTACACTTATACATAGACACACACACACACACACAGCTAGATAGATGGATACGCATAAAGGACACATGTCTAGCATTTGGACAGACACACAGGCCATGCCTCCTTCATTAGAATCAATAGACACAAACACACACACACACCTCACCTGACAGACACATAGACCAGCTTTAAGGCCTCACAGACAGACTGGGATTATCAGCAACATGCATTCTTTTCTTTGACTGATGCAAAAAAAAGCAATGCCTCCTTTCTAAAACCAATGAACACAAAGGCCATGATTTCTTCATCAAGACAGAAAAGAACAAGTAAATCAGCAGAGTTAGAGACTGTGTGTGTTTGTGTGTGAGGAGCTTCAACGTTTCAACCGTGTATAATAATACAACAGAAACGAAATTGTGGTATTGAGGTTCATTGGTGCAGTGACATGGCACATATTGAGATCAGTGCAGCGTTTCGAAATGATGAATCTTTACACCGTATGTGCAGATCGAGGCAGGTTATTTGTCCCGGTTTACAACTCATCACCCTTGGATGCAACAAATTGAATGTCACAATCAATGTGTGTAACTGGTTTGATATAAATGCATGATCAGGACCAAGTGATCTTTACTGCAGGCCTGTGTGTGTGTGTGTGTGTGTGTGTGTGTGTGTGTGTGGGTCCATCTGTGCTAGTGAGTCAGATGGGCCACAGAATGTGCTGAATAAATCATGAGGTGTGTGTGAGACATTCCAAGTAAAGCATTAACCATGGCGGCACAGAAAGGGCTACAAATTCCTGCTTATTTGGTCCGTGGGTCGCTGATATTAATCGACACGGTCACAAAGAACAGGCGGAAATGTAAATCAATGTGTTCTGACTCATCAGAAGCTTCGCCAGCAGTGTGAATCAAAGAACACGCCAAGTACAATTAGCATGTGACCCATCATATTTGCATCTGTAAGAGAGAGATCGACAGAATACAAATCCATCATGATAAGATTCGTTTTTTTAAGCTTTTTAGTCTTAATTCCGGTTTAATGCACAAATTCAAAATTCCCCATAACACACTGTGTTTTTCTTGTAAGATCGAGTGGGTGTGGCTTCCCGTTTCAGCCTGCTGTTTGGCTGAACATTAGCCCCGCCTCTTCCGTAGTTGCTTTCTCCCTAAGCACCTCCTACTTGCATCATCACTCTAATCTTTAGAACAATACAGCTGCAAGAAAACACAATGAAATGCTCCCCAGACCACACAGCTATTAAGATCGAGTATTAATTTAATCTTTCAGTCGAGTCAAGCACGTTAAGGAACTAATTGTAAGAGCTGTTGTGGTAATGCCTGATGAGGCCATCATGAAGTCTAATGAACAGAAGCGTTCAGTACAGCTCTCTCCTGAAAGCTCATTAGGCTTTCCTGATAGATATCATTAGTATCCAAGCTTTAGTTGGGAGACTTGTGTGGGCAAATAAATGAAAAGTGTGTGTGGAAAAGAAAGAGAGAGAGAGAGAGAACGATACAGATTTTGAACAAATGCTCTCTCATGTAAAAGCAATAATACTTGTACAGAAAACTCATTTCTTTTAATCAACGACAAGCACGTCTTCATTTGCGTACTTTCTGAAATCCTTTATGCAGAGGGCAAAATAAACACCAATAACAATAGACACGCAACAAGGGTGGGTGGGTGGGTGGGTAGGTGGGGGGTTGGGGATGCCAGCTAGCATGCTAAGTAATTAATGTTGACGTTTTCCATCTGTGCATATGTAAATAGGACGGGGTAAACAGACAGCACAAACATTGGGTTTTCATGCCGGGGGTTGAGGAAGGGTATCGTAATTTGCTTTACCGGAGTAATTAGCTGATGGAGCTCTATTTCAGGGAACGTCTCTGTTGACTCACTAATGCAGGCCAGCAACCTCCGCTTCATACAGAACACAACACTTACAGTTCCAATGGATGGGTTTGGTGGGTTTTTTTTTTTTTTCCCCCCACAACAGAGCAGGATAGGCCTTAATCTACTGCCCAGAAGATGAGAAATAACTGCTGAGATAATATTTGATTAGCATCGCAACACTCACTCATTTTCTACCGATTATCCGAACTACCTCAGGCGTCATCGGGCATCAAGGCAGGATACACCCTGGACGGAGTGCCAACCCATCGCAGGGCACACACACACACTCATTCACTCACGCAATCACACACTACGGACAATTTTCCAGAGATGCCAATCAACCTACCATGCATGTCTTTGGACCGGGGAAGGAAACCGGAGTACCCGGAGGAAACCCCCGAGGCACGGGGAGAACATGCAAACTCCACACACACAAGGTGGAGGCGGGAATCGAACCCCCAACCCTGGAGGTGTGATGCGAACGTGCTAACCACTAAGCCACCGTGCCCCCCAGCATCGCAACAAAAAGGGATATTTGTAAAATAAAGTAATGAGACAGGAATACGTCTAGAATGTCATAATCCCTGTAATAAAGAGCAAGAAGGTAAGGATGATTAAAGGCTGTGGTAGACAGCAGACCCAAAGTAACACTAGTACCAAAATAAATGTGATCTTAATGGATTACTCAATGGTTCCTGTGAATTAAAATTAACTCCTACTACAGCCTTCACACAAAATCGCCACATCTCGACTTTATCAAAACTTCTGGGAGATTTAGGAGTCCAAAGACTTGTAGACCTTGTGCCATGATGCACTGAAGCTAACGGTTGCCTAAACATGTTAAACCCTTTAATGCTACCGTCCGTCAAACTGCACATAGGTAAAGCCTGTGAGCAGTGAAGATGAAGACAAGGTTTTAAAAGTCCCTGAGAGAGATTAGATTACAAGAAGCATTTGGAATGTCTTTAGAGACCAGGTTTCACTCTTTCAAATGCTAGGGTCAAAGGTCAAACGAGTTAAATATAAAGTCCTGGTAAGGGGAGAAGAGAGCTAAAACACAAAACCTGCTTAACCAGGCAAGATGTTATCATTGTAAAATGTCTTTCAGATATACTCGTCTGGCCATATTGCAGGCAGGTTAAAACAGTGATAGGCATATAGGATAACAGTTAAGGACAGAGGCATGAGCTAGTCATGACAACCGATATATAAACCCAAATAAGCACAAACAAATACATTTCCCAAGAGGTATGAGCTCATAATGCATTGTACCATTTTTTCCGCCCTATATTGGTCACCTGCCAATTCCCAGAGACCAGCCAACTCTCTGACAGCTATCAGCTCAGGAGAGTCAACACTGATACCTGCTTTCTCCAAGATTCATAAAACCAGCCAACTACATCTTTTCAAAACTGTTGTTGTGGTTGAGATTATTCCACCTCTCCCATTCAAAAAGAATGAACAATTTTGCTTTGGAATCTATAACTGGGTTGTAAAGAATCTGTTAGAATATTTATACGTCTTTAAAATTCTATTTTATAAATATGATCAAACCACACATCTAATATTGGGTAGGTCCTACTTCTGACAGCAAAACAGCCCTGATGCCTCGAGGCACAGACTCCACAAGACCTCTGAAGGTGTCCCGTGGTATCTGGAACCAAGACGTTAAGAGCAGGTCCTAGAATTTTTGAGGTGGGGCTTAAATGGATAGCACATCCAACAGATGCTTGATCAGAATGTGATCTGGGGAATTTGGAGGTCAAGACGTTCCTCAAACCATCCTGAACTTTTTCTTTTGACAGTGCCAAAGAGGTCATTCCGCTAAAAGAAGCCGCTGACATTAGGGAGTACTTTTACCACGAAGGGCTGTACTTCAACTGCCCTATTTTTTGTTCTCCTTTCTTGGACCACTTTTTGTAGGTACCAAGCACTGCATACCAGGAACACCTTACAAGACCTGCTGAGTCTCTGAGTCCCATTCAATGTCACTTAGATCCTCACCTCTTGCCCATTTTCCCTGCTTCCGTCACATCACCTTCGAGAACCGACTGACTTGCTGCCTAATAAATACCACCGATACGAGATAATCAATGTACCTTCCCTTCACCTGTCAATGGTTTTAATGTTATGGCAGATCAGTGTACAGCATTGCTTTGTTTTATTACCATCACATTTATATTCCTCCAGTTATTGTACTCAGAAATAGCAACTAAATGCAGTTCAATCTCCCCTGGAATATAAATTATAACTCAGACCGTAACACTTTAAAATGTTATCTACAAAAAACAAAATAAATAAATAAAAAATAAATGTCGGACACATTCGATTAACATTTATTGTTTTTGCCGTACTAGTGATTCTGAAACTGATGCTGCTTACATTCATGGATCACGATGCCAACATGTGTATGTCTGCAACAGGGTCCTCACAAGTGTGCATTCTGAAAGTGAACTCATTCTGGGTGGCCATTAAACTCCAATCAGCCCCTAAACAGAACCCTTAGTGGGACCTCCTGTCCACTTTATTTGCTTATTTTAGATTTTCTGTAACACACTTGTCCTACAAATAGCTCAGGTTTGTATAAAAACCCTCATCACAGACCTATCCATATCAGCTAGTGATGACAGATCTATTATATCTAGTTTCAGGTTTGAGGCTTAATGGTCCAGAGCCAATGTGACCATGACACCAGGTCTCCATTTACAGAGTAGGCTTGGGGAACTTAACATGAAGATAATGAGAGGCATAAATGAAATGTGAAAGGGTGGCTGAGAGGGAGTGAACCCTGAGATTAGTCCCAGGAGCGTGCAAGGGCAGAGGCAGCACCAGGGGGTGAGATGTTAAGTGTGAATTTCCAAGTAGTGGCAAATGTTGTGCTGGAAACTGGATTACTGAATCCAGAGAGTGGGTATAGGGGTAGCTTTAAAGCTCTTAACAGCAACCATTGATTTGTCACATGAGACATTGTGCTAAGAAGTGACCACCAAAAACATGTGTATTAAAAAATAAATAAATATATAAAAATATATAAAATGAGTCTTACAGCAAGGTGTCTTAACTTTTTGGCCAAAAGACCAAAGATGCAAAACCAAAAATATAAAGCAACATTAACCTTCTTATCTTTCCATGCAATTCCATGCACCGAGTTGTGCAAATGAAGCAGCGCTTTACACAGAAGTCACTTTTTCTAGGGTCGACCATACCATCTGTCCTCGGTGTAAGATGAGCAAACGATTTGCACATTCCAAAGTCACGGGAAATCCCAATTGTCCAAAGACCACATGGCACAAATAGGTTGTCTGACATTAAAAGCAACATTTGTCCGTGTCATGTTTTTCAGTCGATTGAGTTTTTTACGTATCCAAATCAACAAGTGATGTTAATTTCCTGATTCATGGGTCACTGCTGGTAATTACTTCCCTATTAACATCAACGATCTCACCATGTTCGTTAGCGTTAACATAAAAACGGTATCATGTCTAGTTCAATACTGCACAAAGCAGTCCTGGATAAACCCAAAATAAATAAATAAAAATCACAAAGTACAGAACACCACAGTTCAGGAAGGTAGCCATACAATCTTCTGTATTAACACACACACACCCCTCCCATGATGGGAATTTGCCACCATCTGCCTCAATCTAGTTTAAACAAGAGTATGTTATTGATTCCAAACCCCTCAGCGCCACTGAAGGAGTCCCTTAAGTTACTCCCTCGCTCTTCCTTAGAACATGTAGAGTTTCACAAATGTCCTCTTCCATCTTACACAGTAGGCTTATTATTAAAGAGTAGCCATGAGGTTAACCTCTGGGTGTAGAAAGCAGTCAGGTGCTTTGTTTTGCACATGAGATCCTTCAGGCAACGACGACACCTTGTGATGTCAGAAAGGAGGATATCAAAGACCAGAACTGATTAGAGGCTGAGGGAAGGGAAAAAAAAAAAAAAAAAAAAAAAAAAAAAAAAAAAAAACTGTTGGAAAAAAAAAAAAAAAAAAAAGGAGAATGTAGCTTCTGAGCTTTGACACACTTGATGTTCTTATTGCAGCTTTACAAATCAGAAATCGCAACCATTGTGCTGTGCATAAGGTCTGTCTTTGAAGATGTCAATAACACTACTTCTGAGAAAGACTAATACATGCAAGGCCATTACACACAGACACACACACACCTTAAGTCACCCACACAGTTAGAAATCAATCTCTCCCCTGATGTTCCTCATGGCGGATCATGCGGTTGCATCCTGCCTAAGGCAAATTCTTTGTTTATATTTACCAAGCAGCTATCGATTAGCATCTATTCTAGCCACCGGGAGTCAAACCTCTTAGCATCAGAGAAACACAGGATGCCTGCAGAGCCGAGGGTTTTGAGTCAGCCAGCATTTAGCTTTAACGTGATCGAGGAAGAAGGAAAGTAGTGATCTGTATATGAATGTGGACCATTACGTAATACTTTATCCAGCAGGACTAATCACATCTCAACCAAACAGACCAGGTACGCAAATTCTGGCTATAACGTCGGCCATTTTTAAATCCCGCAACGCGTTGCCGTTGACGTAGTTGACCTTTCTGTACCCAAAATCATTGATCATACTCAGATTAGATTTCTTCTTCACTGTAATGGTGGTGTAGTACAAAGACTTGACTTGTGTCCTGTTTTACTTCCAGCGCGTGAAAAGTTTTCACCTTTGTTCCCTTGCTTCCTCGTCTCTTCCTCTTTTCTCTGCCTCTTGTCTGATCCCGTTATCGTCCGTTCTCCAAGACGTTCTTCTATCCTTTTTCCCGTCTGTTTCTCCATCTATTAAAAAAAAACAAGGTTATCTCTGATCAAAGGTACATATGCAGCTAATGTTCTGCTCTCCTTGCCACTTGACCTTTAATAAACCATCCATTGCACTCAATTATGAAGTATTTCCTCCTCATCAGACAGCTTAACAAGAGCAGCAGCCACAGCCAATCGATTCTCCTCGTCCAGAGCATTGAGCCTTGCATGTGCATCCCTTTGCACATGTCTGTGTGTGTGTGTGTGTCAGTTTGATCCGTCCGCTGATCCGATCTCATTATCTTCTTTCATTCTCAGTCTCTTTAGCGTTAGCTGTACGAATTCCATTTCGCTAATCAAATATGTCCAGCCGGGTACAGGTTTGATCTATCAAAAGGGACCTCGACATCCGTATCCAGGTTTACCTACTTAACAGTACCTTGTGCTGAGCAAACACACACACACACACACACACACCCCTACACTGTGAGGCTCTGTCAGTTCTCTGATCTGTTTTACTATATCGGAAGCGTCACCATGATACGGATCCATCAGCCACATTTCTCTCCTCCTTTGTAAGGTCTGGGTTTACTAATTACACCAAACACCAGACCACACCCTGCTTACGTCTGGAAGGAACAGACCACTAAGGCATTAGAGTCCAGTAACTCATGACAGGATTGCACACATGTTTTAATGTGTTCCTGCTGTTTGGATTAAATATGGCTTGGTTCTTCGAGTCAGTCTTTAGGATTCATTCAATTCAATTCAAGCCCAACGTTTATGTAATACCACTGAACCATGCTAGCAGGACATACCCACGAGTCCAGGAGTCGGCTGGACGGCGAGCGAAGTGAGCGGAAATTACTTTACAATCACTTTAAATAAGATCACGAGAATAAAATCCTGGTCAAGTTTATAATTATCATTATTCATATTGCCAAAGAACGTGGTGGAAAAACACTGAACCACCTTCAGGTACCTGCAACTGATATTTCACTAAAAAAAAAAAAAAAAAAAAAAAAAAAAAAGACACCTCCAAGTGCGCTGATATCATTCTAAGTAATAATAATAATAATAATAAATATCAGTAGAACTATTAGTTTTTTTTATAATAAAATATTAAAATAAATTTCAAATATATACACACACACACGCACGTACACACTTGTATGGACTATTTTCATTTATTTTTTTTACTTAATATTATTTTAAATTATTTTATTTGTATTCTTCTGGAAAGTCCATGAAATAGGTTTGTTGGTCATCTTTTATAGTTTATACATCACGTTACCGATAAACCATAAGTCCCTTTGGGGTGTGCTGTTACTATAGAAACCATAATGTATTAAAAGCAGAGCAAAACACACACACAGCTGTGAATTGCTTTGCATCCGGGCGTCGTGTCAGACCTGTGCTTATCTTATCGTCTGACTAATCACAATCCGAGAGCTTCAGTGTAAATAAAGTGTAATGTGTACACAAGTTTGTTTGCATTCGATGATACATGATACACTAACACTGAGTGCTGATGTAAAACTTACAGGCAGTGAAACACTTTAGGAAAAGAGCCAAAGGCCCTTTTTTGCTGTTTGTCTGCTCGTAAACCTGTAATTATTATTATGTATGTTAAAGTGTGACATTTACACCAGGTGCTACAGTGAGAAACATCAGAAACACTCAATGTACTGGAGAGAGCGAGAGAGGGACAGAGAGAGAGAGGGGGACACAGAGAGAGAGAGAGAGAGAGAGAGAGAGAGAGAGAGAGAGAGAGAGGGACAGAGAGAGAGAGAGAGAGGGACAGAGAGAGAGAGAGGGACGGAGAGTGAGTGTGTGAGAGAGTGAGTGTGTGAGTGGGGGGGACAGAGAGAAAGAGAGAGAGAGAGACAGAGAGAGAGGTGGGATGCACGGTTAGAGAAAATGACAGAAGATTAAAAGGACAGTAGCAGCAAAGATTAGAGCTCTCTAAACTCTAAAAGCCTTTGGGGGAGGAAGGAGCGAAGAAAAAAACCGATACAGCCTTCCGTTGTGTCATTTAAAGAAATGATCATGATGATGATTACATCATATCAGCTGTTCACCTCTCTCTCTCTCTCTCTCTCTCTCTCTCTCTCTCTCTCTCTCTCTCTCTCTCTCTCTCTCTCTCCGGAGGGTTTACATTCTCTCAGGCTTGTCTGATGTCTGTTTGTTTCTCTTCCTTCCTTTTTGCTTTAATAACAGCAACCCAAAATTTCCCATAGGAAATTAGCTATTCTTAGCAGGCCTTCCTACACCAGAATACACACACACACACACACACCCTACAACCTCTATCTGCGGTTGTGATCTAATAAACAACCATTAACCCCCAAACACTCTGGGATAAAATAAAAATGAACTGGAGTGCTACAGGATGTCATTATTGTAATTTTGCCTGATAGAAAAGATCATTTATTTCCTCTAGAGAATGTGTGTGTGTGTGTGTATTAATTCACAGCTCATGAAGTTTCCATGTAAGCTACAGAGGGTCGTTCCCAGACCCGAGTGCATTAACGATCACGTTTTCCTTAAGCTTCTTCACTTTGTTGTTTGATTATTGATCCGTTTTTCTTTCCATCGTAAAAAGAATAGTTTATATCACTTAAAAAAAGGCTTGAAATCATTCTGTGGGATTTATATACACTATACACATACACACACACACACAGTATATAAACCTCAGAGTGTGTTCTCGTGTGTGGCGTAGCATGACTGAGTCTCAAGCATAACGCTCGTCTCAGTTATCTATCAAGGAGGTCAAAGGTCACACGGGGTCAGTGGACTTATTTACTGCACTGACACAGAATAACGGAAAAAAGGTCTCAAAAGACAGCAAATGTTTTTCTTCAGCTTCACTCAGCCATTTTTCCCCCCCTCTCTCTGTCTCTCTCCTTCTCGCATTATAATATATAATAAAAACTTTCTATCCTGATGGGCGTGTCATGTCCAGGATGACCCCGCCCCCATCTACACAATGAATGGATTGAGGAGTATAAAAACGATGTGAATGACACGTTATTGCTCAGGCAGACATCAGACCGAGACCCAGTGAAACATCTAAACATACTGGGTAGACGTTTGGACGTTCAGAATCGAAGCGGACTCGTCTGAGCTCAAACACGTCACTGAGACACCTTATGTTTGTTTTTCCTGTGAAGCCTTCATCGATCCCGATCTGTAAAGTTTATTTCTGCAGCCACACCCCCTTTTCTTCCTTGTATTTCTTCTCGATCCGTCTTCGTCTCACTCAGTTTATTCCTCCTCTTGCTTTTTTCTATATTCCTATCTCGTCCTTCTCTTTTTTCTCTCCATACATCTGTCTCTACTCCTGCCTCTCTCTCTCTCTCATGCTTATGTTCTATATCTCTCACTTCCTCTCATCTTTTTATTTTATTTATATACATACAGCCCTTCATCATATTTCTTTCAACTTTTCTCTGCATCCCTTCACATTATTTTCATCTCTTCGCACATCCGCTCTCCACTTTTCTACATCTCACGCGCTCCCTCTATCCGTCCTACTTTCTCTCATTCTCTCCCTCTCCCTGTTGACCTGCGGGTTGAGATGGCATTAGGTGACACTCGATCCACCGAGCGCTCCGGCAGAATTCCTCTCCGTCACTCACTTTTAAATCCAGCACTATTCTTTTCGTCGTTTCTTCGCAGAACGACCGTAAAATATAAAGAAACGTGAGAAGATACGGAGGAGGATGAAAAAGGTAAACTCATGAAGAAAAGAGGTAAAGAAAGGTAATAACAATCTACATGGTGCGACAGCTTTAAGTGCACGTTAGCTGAAAAATTCAAACGTTTGTGGACACCTGCCCATCACCCTTTTGGTCTTCACTGGTCTAATCTCCACTCTTCTCTTCTGAGGTGGTTTTGTTCTAGATGTTGAAGCATATGTGTGGATTTGGGTTCAATCAGCTTCAAGATCAAAAGTGAGATCAGACCCTGTTGTTGTAAGAATGAGGAGGTCTGGGATTCAGTCGGTGTTCCGGTTCATCCCTACGGTCACTGTCACCGCAGCCGTCCCTACCGTCACCAACGTCACCGCGGCCGTCCCTACCGTCATTACTGTCCCTACCGTCACCACGGCCGTCCCTACCGTCATTAACATCCCTACTGTCAATAACTTCACTTCAGCCGTCCCATCGGTCACCAACGTCACCACGGTCACTGTCACCGCAGCCGTCCCCTGTCATTACCGTTCCTACTGTCACCAACGTTATCATGGCCGTCCCTACCGTCATTACCGTCCCTACCATCACCAGCATCACTGCGGCCGTCCCCTCATGTCATTACCATCCCTATGGTCACCAACATCACCGCGGCCGTCCCTACCGTCACCAACGTCACTTGCATTGCCATTATTACTGATGTCATATGTCATTAATGTTACAGATATTATAACTTACTAGTCTACTAACTCACAATCTTCTCACGATCTGTTAATAGTAAATGTAAATCTAAATAGCCTGGTTTATATTGACCAGTATTTTATTGTTCCACGTTTTGTATGCATGTGTTTTGTTTTTTTTTCCTTCCTTTTCTTTTACGTCACGTCCTGCCCCATCCTCCATGTTTTGTGTAGTTCACATTTTTCAGTATTTAATTGTCATGATTTAATCTCTTCTGATATAATTTTCCGGAAGCAAAAATCAGAACCATCGTTTATTGTTATGACTTTCCTTTAAAAATGCACTTAAACTTGGCTTAATATTTAACTTTAGATTAGAGAGTAAAGTTTTATGAATTTGTCAATATTGTGTTGGATACAACAGTTTTAATGGAATATCCAGATGCAGGCTTGGCAGTTTTTATTATTTTTACTACATCACTGCAAAACAGGCAAAAAAAGCAAAAAAACAGAGTGGGCAAAGACAAATGGACAAAAAGGTGGGTGTGGCCTCGAACCTCTTGTGAATCCAGCTTCAGTGGAACAGCCAAAGAGAGCAAAATATAAAATAGTGAAGAGGTATAAGGATGAAATTAATGATTTGCTAGAACATAGAAAGAGATAACAGGACGGCCGCTAAGGTCAGTAAGGTACGAAAAGAAGAAAAAGGAAGAGATCAAAAGTAAAAACTAAAGAAAAGTAAATCAAATTGAGGTAATGATAAAAATCAAAGAAAAAAAAAAAAAAAAAAAAATCTATAAAAAAAAAAAAAAAGCGCTTATCTTTCACCTAGCATTTCAGGAACGCCACAAATTCATCATAAATTCCCATAGTTTTGTTTCCTCTATTCGCTTTTTCCGTCTAACTTTGTCTGCATCACTCCAGAGTCTGCTAAAGTAGATTAAGGAATATTCAGTCATCTATCTTTCCCCGGCTCCAAATTAATAACAGCGTCGTTATCCTTATCAGAGCGGAGATTCTCCTCGTGACATCTCGACCCGCCTCGGGCTTCGCCTTCTCCTAATCTCTTTCTGCCCATCTTCCTTCTGCTCTTGCAAAAGAGCAATCTCCGTTATTCAATTATTTACAAAGCAATTTATTGGTGCTGGGATTTATGGGAAGACGCCTCCGCTCGCTCCTGTGAGCGCCCTAATAAACAGGAGGAGGCGGACAAGGGCCACTTCATTTGACTCCACACGTACACACCAGGGAGATATGGGTCCTGCAGATAGTTTCCTGGAGAAGGCCTTGGCCTGATCAGGTTTCAGTTCTTGATTGTTGCAACCAAAAATGCTGGATTTTACATGTGCTTTTTGTGTATATAAAACTTCTTGGAATTCTCCTTTTATGCTCCTATGTACCAACGAAGAGAATTATTTCCCCTGACTGCTGTACTCGTGAAAATTGTACTCAATCTCCAAAAAAAAAAAAATCTCCTTGCACAAACATTGCAAAGTTTGCTTGATCGTGTGTTAATTTCTGTGATCACAAAATTACAAATCAATAGACAAACACTGCATGGGCTCAAGAACGCAAACACCTGATCATCACTCATTGGGTCTTGCTGAACATCCCAACCCAATGCTCAGTGGAACCGTATTACGGTGCATTTATACTTTAATTACTGAAAATTAATAACTGAAGAATAACCTTAAGCTCTTTTTTCATGCTGAAGGACAAACCGATTCACTGTAGTGTTGACGAGCACCTTGGCCTTAACTCAGTAACACGTCTCAGTATTCTGGAGTAGTCTAAAATAAGAAAACATGACAAATTTATTCATCATCGTTTATATCCTGATTGTTTATATGCCTGTAAATCTGCTTTGTGATCATATCCATGGCTAAGAGTGAAAGAAAACCAAACAGGATTGAATTGATCCGATTACATTTAACTTTTATTTGCTAACTCTAGGTTAGACTAGCATCAACTCCACTAGCTAGCTAGCTAGCTAACCTACTAGAGCTAATCAGATTCTACCTGAGGGTTCATTTGTCTTGTGTCTGATCAACAGACTTAAAGAAACTGAATGATTATTTTAAAAGTGTAGTAGTGGAACAAATCTTGGTCCACAGCTTCAGTAAAGCAGCAGTTCCTTAGTTTACGTACTGTATTTATTTCAATGCTCAGGAAACCCACAACGCATGTCCGAATATAACAAAAGCTGCCTAAAGGCTTAAAAAACACAAAAATAAAATCCAAAAAATGAGCACTTACCCGAGAAGCCTTGGTCAAACAGTCCACGTATCGTCCTTCTGTGCGAGTCCGTACTCCTGGAGCTCTACAATGAACTACAGTCCAAAAAACAGAACAATAATCCACATGATGAAGGTCCAAGCATAAACACTGATCCACAATCTTCTCCTGGATCTGGATGGACAATTAATCCAAAAGCGGCTCCAAATGACAAGATTAAACCTAACAAACTGGAATCAGCCCTTAAAGCACAGCTAATTCCTAACTTACAGGCCACATGCTACTGCCTGGCTTTGCTTTTATACCCCAGTAGGCCTTCCTGTTCTACTGTACGTGCCCCAAGGTCAAAATAAAAGCCCCTTTTCCCCCCACTCTAGGAAGATTCTTTCTCAACTATAAAAGTGCATTGTGTCTTTTTAAATAAAACCACAAATCACAAATAAATAAATAAATTAATGAAAGAATCATGGAAAAATATATTAACTCAACCAAACTTGTCAGATCACAAAAGACAGAGAACAACAATTAGGGCCCGAAACTTTTTTGAATTATAAACCCACTTTTCCACAATATTTTACCTTCCTTTGCATTTGTAAAATAAAGTGTTGTATATTTATTTTAGACCTAATATAGTAGCTTTAAAATGAAATGAAACTCTAATACTGTAGGATTCTAGACATGATGACATGGTATTAATTATTATTCGAATTTTTTTAGTTAGTTTAAAAAAAAAAAAAAAATGGCTTTATTCCTGAAGTATATTTAAAGGTAACAACTTTATTACTTTATCGTAATTTTTTTCCCCTATTATGAGTTTTATACTCATTACATTACCAAAGAATATTTGTTTTGGATTTCAATCGGTTCATGGAAAAGTAGACATTGTATGGTTTCTATAAACGTTTCATCGGTTTTGGTTAATTAGCGCGACACGCTCCGAATAGTTCACTGAGAAAAGCGCAGTGGAAATAGAATCCTGTCGTTTTGGTCAGCGTATTACAAAAACACAGTATTTTACTGTTATTGTACTTGTTTCTGTTGCTGTCAGTAAAAAATCCAAGTGATCGCACCAGTGAGATAAATGCTAAATAAATCGATGAATTATTTTCAATTATAGCTGATAGTAGCTTTACGGGGGGCACGGTGGCTTTAGCCCTATTCGGACGGGATTAGTTTTACGTGGGGACGTGGAGTAATGCAATTTTACCTCAGGACGTCTGTAATATTAATTGGCCAATTCGCATGGGACAAGACATCTCAGTAAAACTAACAGAAGTGGGAGGGGTAACTCCCTTTACGCTCCACCTCCTTGTCGTCATGTGCGTATGACGTTGCTTCCTGTTATCACGTGCGCAAACAGACAACATGGCGCCTCCAAGCAAAACGCGCCAAAAACTACTTTTAAACAGGAAATGACGGAATTTTACCGTACATATTTACTATTCGGACGGGATTAGTATCACCTGAGGTCATTTTTCCGGACCTTTTTATTCAATTCAATTCAGTTCAATTCAAGTTTATTTGTATAGCGCTTTTTACAATGGACATTGTCTCAAAGCAGCTTTACAGAACATAAACATAGAACAGAAAATAAACATAAGGAGTAGTATAAAGAATTAATATAATAAAAATTCAGAATATATATAGAATTTTTACAGAAGGTAAAAGTCGCCGTAATCTTTACTGACATTGTCCGTAATGATTACTGAGATGGCACGTTTGGACGGGACTAAAATCACCGAGAAGCTCTGGTAATAATTACTTTACCCCCACGTACTCACGTAAAACTAATCCCGTCCGAATAGGGCTTTAGTGTTAGCACGTTTGCCTCACACTTCCAGGGTTGGGGGTTTGATTCCCGCCTCCGGATTGTGTGTGTGGAGTTTGCATGTTCTCCCCGTGCCTCGGGGGTTTCCTCCGGGTACTCCGGTTTCCTCCCCCGGTCCAAAGACATGCATGGTAGGTTGATTGGCATCTCTGGAAAATTGTCCGTAGTGTGTGATTGAGTGTGTGTGCCCTACAATGGGTTGGCACTCCGTCCAGGGTCTATCCTGCCTCGATGCCCGATGACGCCTGAGATAGGCACAGGCTCCCCGTGACCCGAGGTAGTTCAGATAAGCGGCAGAAAATGAATGAATGAATGAACAGAGAAGGTTCCTCAGACCAGCATCGGCACCACGTTTGTCGAGAAACAATATTTAATTTGCTAACTAATGAGAGAAAACGGATGACGGATACTGGAAGGAAGAAAAAAAAAGGTTTGGGTTAATTGGTACGCAGCTGCGCTATTCAAAATCAACAGCAACTACAGGCCCTAATTATTCACATTGTACATGCATGTAAAAAAAAAATAAAAAAATGTTCCCATATTCCCACTATTTGTCAGATTGAATGTAAAACTCTGCATTTTTTAACTCTTACCACTGTAACTATACAAACTTTGTGCAAATGCAGTTTAAAATGTCAGCGAGAAGTGGAACATTTTCTCACATTTCTGTTCTTACTGTAATTCTCATTTAGGAATATGATAACGCTCAAACCGTGCCATCTGTCAGAGCTTCTGCTGGATATAAATAATTAATACTGTTAAATTCTGTCCAAGAATCTGTAGTTTGTGACCTTATATTTTATTATGTAGTTGAAGATGCTTGATATTTTCTTTTCCCTCCGCTCTTGTACTACTGGGAATAGACGCCAAACAGCTGAGTGTGTGTGTGTGTGTGTGTGTGTGTGTGTGTGAGAGAGAGAGAGAGACTGTCAGTGAAGGAGCTTTTGTACAAAAATAATTCAGCTTTCATTTGAAATCCTAAAGGCGGCAGAACTTTTTGTCGCTGCGTACGAATGCTAGGATTAGATACGACGTGGATGGAGTTATTCAGCTACAATAACACAGAAGTCGGTGTGTGTTATTGTAGCTGTATTATAAAGATTGTAATGTGTGTGTTCTCTTAATGCTAACTTACTTTAGTCGTTGCTATTCAATAACAACATCCTCCGCGGTGGATGAATGCTTTTTGCCCGTCAATAAACGCAGCCATCTTACTTCAAATCAGTTTTGTAGCCTGTCGCTGTTTCTGTCCTCAGAAATATTTCTACTTGTTATTTAATGTAAACCCAAAGCTAGACTGGATTTCAATTCAGAGAGAAATGTGCTGCCTAAAAGGAGTTTATTCAGAGAAAGAAAATGCACTTCATGCATTGGTAATGGCGAAGTCTCTGCTGAGCAAATAAACAACTATATTTCTGATCTCTTACAGCTAAAAATTGCACTTGTTTAATCACATTATGTACCGCTAGTGGCATGTTTGCACAGCGGGGTTGTGTTGCATTGCTACATCATAGCTCCATCTCCAGCTCCATTTGTGTGAAGGTTTTCTTTCATGTTCTCCTAGTTATCCTGTGGGTTTCTACATGGTTCACTGGTTTCTTCCCAACACACAAAAACTCTAAAACCTTGTGATGGACTGGTGTCCGATTCCAGGATGTATTCTTAATGTTCTAGGGATAATCTGTGGATTTTTGTCACATCTACATTACAGCACAGTGAAAATCTTTCTTCACATATCCCAACTTTAGAGGTTGGGATCAAACATTATACAGCACCACTGGAGCAGAGAGGGTTAAGGGCCTTGCTCAAGGGCCCAACAGTGGCTCCAGGCTTTCCTGGAGCTTGAACCCCAATCCTCTCATCAACAACCCAGAGCCTTAACTACTTGTGCTACCAATGCATTAAGTCATAGGACATGAATGATTTCAACGAAAGAAATAGATTCAGTTCATTTTGAGCTTGCTAGCTCATTTGCTTCAAATTTGCTAGCACTAAATGTTGGCTAATCGCTACAAACACGTCTTTCACACCGTCGCTTGTTTTCATTTTCAATCAAACAAAAAAAGAACACAGCATACTCATTAACTCACTTCATTCCAACAAGCATCTCTAAAATCTCTAACCAGATCTTCTGTATAATTTTCAGTAGACGTAGACGACTTCACGCTGGTTGTCAGCTGTAAAAACATCACGTGTTTATTTCTCAGCTGTTAAAACCGGTCTGGGTCTCGATTCAGTCTCCAACAGAATGTGAAGGTTAAGTGAAACGTCTGGAGCGGCGTGCGGACCTATGACGGATCACCAAAATAACGTTTTCGGAATGACATCAGAGGTTCTTCTATAATCTGAAACAACGCTGCAGCATCTGCTGACATTCTAAAATGGGAGTAAACGAAATAGCTTTATAAAATGGGCCTTTCCACACATTTGGCATTATGGTGTAATGGCTCAATTATAGACCGATACAATTATACACAATTACACTTCAGTCTCCAAGCTGAAAGTGAGAACATCTGAGTGTAGTGTAATATAAAGAAGACCGCACACACACTCAATTTAGTGCTCAAACCACTAAAAAGCCTTAAACCCTATGACTTTCTTATAATCAGATGCAACACACACACACACACACACACACACACACACAGGCTAGTTTAAACGTTAACTAGCTTTCATAAAATAGCTTTTATCCTCACAAATCATGTCATGTTTATGGAAAGATTGCGAACTAGAAAAATATGCATAGAGGTAATTACATTTCCAAGTCCCCTTGTGTGTGTGTGTGTGTGTGTGTGTGTGTGTGTGTGTGTATACCTTCTGCATATCATCTCAATTCAGCTGTTTTACTCAAATAAATGGAATAATAATTAAAAAGCGTTACACATACACTCACTGTGAAGGCAGACGTGTCAGCTGTTTTCCTAATCGAGCTCTTGTTTTAAGACGCTCTGCCTCGTATTTAGTCACAAAACACCCATGTCAGTCAAGGACGACGATGCACAATGTCCCAGTCTCTGCCCTGGCTACACGCACCAGCACCTCCAGAAAAAATAAATACCGGCTTCCAGAACAGTCTACAGAAAGCTGCGCAATAAAAACCAGTGTTTAGAAAAGTTAATTCAGAAAACTGCAGAGGCGAGTCTACCAAGAGTCTACAAAGTTCAGTGGGATGTATGTGGAAATGTGATTGCAGGTGTTGTTTTTAGCCTTGTTGAAGCCGTTCCGCTACATACCGAAAGGCTAAAAAGCACAGTCACCTGGTTTGTATGGAAAATGATGTTTTTATAGTTTATACAGCTTAAAACTAAAGGCAAAATATCTTCTGGTTACTGAGGTTACATAAAAGTAACATTCAGGTGTGATTGTGAAAACATTATTAGCAATAGTAGTAAATACTAACAATAAGTACTGACTACATTTTTGAAGTTCATTGTGACAACTTTGTAGCTGTAGCAAGTAGCTGTAATATCCGATGGGTTTTTTTTTGAAGGCTGAATGGACTAAAAGGGTGCCAACACTTATGGAGGCAAGTGGGCAAATAGGGTGCCAATACTTATAAAGGCGAGTGGGCAAATAGGGTGCCAGTACTTATAAAGGCGAGTGGGCAAATAGGGTGCCAATACTTAAAAAGTTGAGTGGGAAAATAGGGTGCCAATACTTATAAAGTTGAGTGGGCAAATAGGGTGCCAATACTTATGGAGGTGAATTGAGAGAGGGGGTGCCAATTATTCTGGAAGCGAGTGAATAGAGGGGGTGCCAATACTTATGAGGCGAGTGAACAAAGGAGGTGCCAATACTTTCTGGAGGTGAGTGAACAGATATCTATTTGTAGTGGACACAGCCAGACAGACAGACAGACAGACAGACAGACAGACAGACTGACTGACTGAGGCTAATTGTGCTAATTGCTAATTAGTTGCCACAGTGAACTAGTTTCTCTCAGACTTGTTATGGCATAAAAGACTTTAACTGAGGTTTAAACCTCTCCTCATTCACATCTTACACACACACACACACACACACACACACACACACACACCAGCTGAATAAGGTCACCTAAGGTTATGATTTAGATCATAAAAACTACATTAGCTGATCTGACAGTAAAGAAAAGCCACCTATCCCCACACACACACACACACACACACACACACACACACACAACCCCCAGAGGTCAGTGGATCCACTTGCTGTGCTTTTAACCCATTATTTGATGATTTAGATGTTCATGCTATGTTCAGAAGCCCTGCTGATATACTGAGCAGAAAAGTGAGAGGTGTGTGTGTGTGTGTGTGTGTATGAGGAGGAACGAGCGATGGAATTATCACAGCGCATTATGTAGATGACGAGAGTCTACGTCATTATTTTAATGCTGGAAATAAAGCATGCAGGTTGAAAATCGCAGCTATGTATTCATTTGTTTTCTGAAAATAACACTCAATAAAGTATGATGGAAGAACAACAGACTGTATTGTATCAGTGCCGCAATAAACTCCCGCTTATCTGAACTACCTCGGGTCACGGGGAGCCTGTGCCTATCTCAGGCATCATCGGGCATCAAGGCAGGATACACCCTGGACGGAGTGCCAACCCATCGCAGGGCACACACACACTCACACACACTCTCATTCACTCACGCAATCACACACTACGGACAATTTTCCAGAGATGCCAATCAACCTACCATGCATGTCTTTGGACCGGGGGAGGAAACCGGAGTACCCGGAGGAAACCCCCGAGGCACGGGGAGAACATGAAAACTCCACACACACAAGGAGGAGGTGGGAATCGAACCCCAACCCTGGAGGTGTGAGGCGAACGTGCTAACCACTAAGCCACCAAGCCACTGTGCCTCCCACTGTGTTATTATGATTATAAAATACTAAGCTGCTAATTCACCTTTTATAAGCAAACATGAATAAAGCTATGAACAGCCGTCGGTGAAAGTGCCGTTGCCGTGTCTTCATCCAGAACCTTCCTCATCATCCACACGCTGATAAAGAGAGGTGTGTAAACAGGGCTGAGGCCAATGTAGGAGGTTTGAGGTCATCAAACTGATGGAAGCGAGTGCTAGTTTCTTCCACGTCCTTTTGATCCTGATATGTCTCACGTTCGCGCCTCCTCCTTAAGACACGCGTCATGCGGCCCGTTTCACCCCGCTATCTCACGTCTCAATTTAGAACCGCGCACACAGAGCGACGTGTACGCGCCGGCGTTCACCCGAACACGTCTGAAGGTGTTGATGAAACACGTTTTGAGTTCATTATTACTGGCTGTAACTGAAATGGTGGCAGTTTGTTGCACAGTATGCAGTGAGAAATCACTCAATTTGAATGAATCAACACCTCCTAACAAATTTGCATACTAGGACATCTTTTTTTGTCGTTCTTTTTGCCTCCTAGAAACTGTAATTTTTTTTTTTTCCCTGCCAATTAATGTGTGGATTTCTGAAGTATTATTTTCAAGTCTTAGGTGTTTGACTCTAAGATCAAAACAGCTGGAACTTTTTTTAATCTCCTTGCACATATTTAGGACTTTTTTTTATTTAATATTCAGATAGAAATAGTCAACGATTCTACTTTATAATTTCGATTATTTAGAGATCCTTTTAGTTTCTGTCTTGGTCTAGTATCAGGTCGATCTACAGTATAGACCACTTTTGTCCATATGGTATTTGTATGTCTGCTTTGTGTCCGTGTGTGTGTGTGTGTGTGTGTGTGTGTGTGTGTGTGGGCACCATACTGTTTGTTTAGTCTTTGCACCACACAGTTATGTGCCCTCCCAAAGAGAAACCTCTGGTTTGCTTTGTCCAATATTGACCATTCAAATCAACCACAGATCTTCTCTCCCTTTGACTCTTTTTCTCCCCATATCTCACTCTTTATCTCACTCCCACTCTCTTCCCCACTGATAACATGGCTAAGAGTGCTTTTCTTGGTCCAGAGCTGCTCCTTTGGGTTTCAGGGTCAAAATTCCTCAGCTAATATGTTCAGTCTTTTGCTAACAAAGCCGAACCCCTGATCGCATTTTCTATTTATCTTTCACGGAAGAGCAGCGCGAGCGGAATGCTTATTTGCAGAAAGGGATGAAAAAGAGCAAATCCGATCCACAGCTGGGACAAAGCAAGCAAGCATGTAGAGGTATCTGGACCGAAGGAAGTCGCCCCTGTAGGCACTTCCTATCAGGCAAGAGCCAATGATGGCAGCCATCTTGGCTGAGGAGTTGCCAGAATCCTTTGGCACAGGTTCAGGACAGCGGGCATGGATGCTGGTATGCCGCTGGGCCGTCATGCCGATTAAGAGTACTCAGTTTATTAGAGTCATTTTCACCACTTGAGGAGACCGTGTGTGTGTGTGTGTGTGTGTGTGTGTGTGTGTGTGTGTTTGTGGAGAAATTACTTTTTTAATCACACCTCTGCTTCTTAATATGTATTAACTGAAAGTACAATATTTTTAATAGTTTCCTTCAGTTTTAATGCACTTGTATTGAGTAGTTCCTCCATTGCTTAAGTCCAGTCTGTGTTGTTAGGTTGGATAAAATCGTTCCATCCCAATCCCAGTACAAACCCAGTCAGTAATGAATACTAATAATAATGCACTGAATGTTTACACACTTTTTGCACACATGTCCTCTGTCCTGAGAAAATGACTCACTCTCAAACATAAAGGATCCCATCTGTACTTTTCCTTGTCACTAGCACTTTAATAGCTGAATATATGAGTATGATATTACAATAAAATCAGTTTCAGGTAGATTTAAGGTGACGATATGGTGGACAGAGTGGACAATGAAAGTTACCTCTCACTCACTCATTTTCTTCCACTTATCCGAACTACCTTCGGGTCACGGGGAGCCTGTGCCTATCTCAGGCGTCATCGGGCATCAAGGCAGGATACACCCTGGACGGAGTGCCCACAAATCGCAGGGCACACACACACATTCACTCACACTCTACGGACAATTTTCCAGAGGTGCCAATCAACCTACCATGCATGTCTTTGGACCGGGGGAGGAAACCGGAGTACCCGGAGGAAACCCCCGAGGCACGGGGAGAACATGCAAACTCCACACACACAAGGCGGAGGCGGGAATCGAACCCCCAACCCTTTTTATTTAAAAAGCCCTTTTTATTAAAAATAATAAATGCTTGCTGTGAATTGATGTGAAATACTGACTGAAATGTCCATCGTTTTAATAAAGTGTAATGTTGGAGTATAAGAGAACTTGGTTAATAATATCTGGAACCACCAGAGTAGAAAAGAAACATTTGTTTATATTTGTCCTCTAAATCCTTATTTTTAAGTAAACATAATACTTATTATAAGAGAACTGTCAATTATATCATTTAAAATATTAGATATTTTAATTAATAATTTTGATGGCGATTGATTGAGGTTTGAGACGAGAACCGATTCGGTGTTAACGCAACTGTACCACAAACTGATCGTTCATCCATCAGGATATTGTGAGTTGTGATCCAGACAGCTCCTCATCTATCTGTGGTGGTGTCCAAGACGGTCATAAATTGGTCTTGTTGACCCCTCTGACCAGAGAGAGTCTTTGAGCTAACGTGTAAGGAAGTTTGAAAGATGCTGCGTTTACTTAGCCTTTGCCCTTCTGTGTTTGTAGCTCTCACGCAACAGGGAACAACTAGACAGGAAAACAAGTTCAATGAAAGATACCATGCTGCCATTGGAGAAGATAAGGAAAGAATTTTAACAGATTTGGATTATACCGTAAGCTTGTGTAGAGATCACGCTGGATACAACAGTAAAAAAAAAACACTGTGCAAACTGCAAGACTTTATGGATAACAACCCACATCTTCTACATCAGGGGCACGGTGGCTTAGTGGTTAGTACATTCGCCTCACACCACCAGCATCGGGGTTCGATTCCCGCCTCCGCCTTGTGTGTGTGTGGAGTTTGCATGTTCTCCCCGTGCCTCGGGGGTTTCCTCCGGGTACTCCGGTTTCCTCCCCCGGTTCAAAGACATGCATGGTAGGTTGATTGGCATCTCTGGAAAATTGTCTGTAGTGTGTGATTGCGTGAGTGAATGAGAGTGTGTGTGTGCCCTGCGATGGGTTGGCACTCCGTCCAGGGTGTATCCTGCCTTGATGCCCGATGACGCCTGAGACCCAAGCTCCCCGTGACCCGAGGTAGTTCGAGTAAGCGGTAGAAAATGAATGAATGAATCTTCTACATCACTCACTGATCATTCTTAGCCATGGAGTAGCCGGGTTTAGTATTATCATGGCATGGCATTTTAGCTGGCATCTAACAAGGTACACGAGAACCTAATGATACTGACACTGGAGAACTTTTGCAATTATCATACAAACCAAATGACAGGATGCTTTGAGTGTCCTGTGAAATAGCCACATCCAGATACAGGAGACAACTAAAAAAACCTTTCTGCTTTTTTAAACCAGCGGTCAGATGTAAATAAAACATTTGACCTGATGGAAAAAAGCCAATTCATTGAAGGGGAAAAGGACATGGGATGTGAAAGGTTTTCTTTTCTTTAAAGTGAATTTGTCACTTTGCTCTGACTTTTTCTCTGTAAACTCTGACCTGTGAATGCACAAGCTTCGGTCTTCTGAGACAACAAGAACACTTCTTGTTCTTCTTCTATTTCTTCTTCTTCTTCTTCTAGTTTCCAGGCACTTTTTCAGCAAATAACCTGCCCTTCTTTTTCTCCACCATTAAGAACTGTACCTCAGTGCATGTGAGTGCATCAGATTCAAAACACTGATGCTGGCCTACAAAGCCAAAAATGGACCAGCTCCCTCTTACCTCAAAGCCCTCATCACTCCTCACACTGCACCTCACACCCTCCGATCTACCAGCACTGCTCGACTGGTCCCACCATCTCTCAGGGTAAGAGGCAAGTATACTACAAGACTCTTCTCTGTTCTGGCACCAAGGTGGTGGAACGAACTTCCCCTAGAGGTCCGGACAGCTGAGTCACTGGATATTTTCAAGCGGCGGTTGAAGACCTACTTATTCAGGAAACACTTCAACTTGCACTTCTTTCCTTATCTTTTGCAATTAAAAAAAAAAAAACTTTGACACTTTTTCATTGTAACTTTGAACAAATGTTTTAAACTCATGGTATCTTAAGTATGTAACTTAGTGAGCCAGCATTAATGTATTCAATGTTAGAGATTTAAGCACTTATGTACGTCGCTCTGGATAAGGGCGTCTGTCACATGCTGTAAATGTAAATGTAAATGTATCCTCTTGTAAGTCTTCAGTAGTAGACCTGGAATATATACGTCAAATTTCGGATTTTTTTCCGGAAACATTCACAATACGGTGCTACTGTATGTACACAGTAATGGGAATTTTTTCGAACCCCCTCGAACTCCGACACCATCGGTGACACTAACACGCGTTACAGTATGAATGAGTCTAAAAGAGTAAACAAAGACGCTGCCTAAAAGTCCCACAGAAGGTCTGTACTGTAGGATTACTTTTCACGCCATTCCCAAGTCGCGTGGAATTCCGATTCACTTTTCCCTTTACGCACCCACTGAAAAATCAGTAGCAGGATTCAACAGGGAATGTCATACATCAAAATGATCAGCTGAATGATGTGAATAAATATATATTTGTGTGTGTGTGTATATATATATATATATATATTATATATATATATATATATATATATATATATATATATATATATATATATATATATATATATATATATATATATATATTATATATATATAATAGAGGGGGCACGGTGGCTTTGTGGTTAGCACGTTCGCCTCACACCTCCATGGTCGGGGTTCGATTCCCGCCTCCGCCTTGTGTGTGTGGAGTTTGCGTTCTCCTTGTGCCTCGGGGGTTTCCTCCGGGTACTCCAGTTTCCTCCCTCGGTCCAAAGACATGCATGGTTCGGATAAGCGGTAGAAGATGAATGAATGAATGAATATATATAATGCATTACAAACCATTCATTTTAAAAATAACTAACTAAATAAACCACATGTGGCAACACTGAATACATCTTCATACATCCAGGTATAGTATTTTTTTTTATTTTATTTTTTTTGCTTTGATGCTTTGAAGCTGATCTACATCAACACAGTATGACTCATCAAAAAAAAATAGGGAGGATATTTTCCCTGTGTGTGTGTGTGTGTGTGTGTGTGTATGCACTCACCAGTCTTAGAGCTCCATTTCTGGCATTTGTTGTTAAGGTGCCCTTTATTTCAAAGCATTACTATTATTTATTGACACTTTTCTGTCTCAAAGTTTTCACAGGTTTGTAAGTTTGTTTGTGGAACGCAGTAGTTCAAAGTTATTCGCTCAGGGCAAATTTCTGCTCTACTCAGCATTACGTTGTGTGTGTGTGTGTGTGTGTGTGTACCACAGGATTTTACAGTGTGTATGAAGCAGTTTTGTCGTGATGAATTATCTTGTGGTTCAAGCAGATGTGCAAAATGTGTCATACTTTTGCCTCATATCTTTCTCAGCACTTTATTAGTGTGTTGTTATTTATTTATTTATTTATTTATTTATTTACTTACTTACTTATTTATTTATTTAATTAATGATTTATTTATGCTCCAACTCCGTGCTCAAACACACACACACACTCAAATACGGATATGATCTAAATACCCCATGCTCAAACACACTCACACTCACACACTTGGTTAATTACCAAACAGTTTGGTCAGGGGGGAAAAGCCCTCACATATGGGAGACAATTATGCAGGCAAAATCGCTGTCGAGTCCAATCTTGTTTTCAAAGTGATTCTCACCTGCTCTCCTCCCTCGTGCCATTAAAGAGCGAGAAAATAATGAAGGTGTACGTTAGAGAATGTTCCCCTGGAGTGGATTTCAATTTTAATTTAAAATGAATTTGCTTATACAGGCGCCGTCTCTATACGAACAGATACGAGTGGTTAAGGTTAAGCTTTTCTTTGCATTTCGTTCAAATCCCTCTTTAGAATACGGAGTCATTCGGTTGGACGGATTAATAAATAGCTTGTTCGTTCTTAAATAGTTGTTCGTCATGCTAGCAACACAGAATAGATTAGCCATTAGCACTGACTTTCACACTCCACAGGGAGGGATCATGGCACATATCAAATTAGACACTGAAATCTTTGTAGAATTTGTAGTTTTATTATATCGTCGCTGTCAGACGGAATCCTCGTATCTCCAAAACCGTTATTTTTCAGGAAATTAAAAAAACTCCGTATCTTATCTGCAGTACACAGGGTTTAGTCCGCATTGCAGTGGATTGTCTTGCGCTAAATTCCTGTTCTCAGACGAGCACCAGAACTAGCGGGGGTCAAGATTTTTTTTTCTTTGAGCCCAGTGTTTTGAAGACATTTACCTCAGAAGTTGACATTTACCTCGTGTTGATTCGTTGCGACTCTTCTTGAGGAGAAATATGCCGTGAAGCTCTCCCGCGGAGTGAGGAAGAGGTGGACAGTTGAAGTGTCCAATGGAGTTATGAGATTTGCGCTCAAGCTATTTTCAAGACTTTAGATTGGTTAATAACTTGTAAAAATAACAGACCCACGTGGGGACTGACCAATAGCATCCATATGTGAAAAAATATGAAATTGACCAAATTTGGACATACGAGGTTTCCGCCCGACAGCGACGATATGTATTTTTTTTTCAAAGTCTACTAGAAGAAAACTTCCAAAAATTTCTATCTTCAATGTCAATAGTGATATCAAACCCATTTATGCTCTATGTGATGCCCCAAGTTCTTGTTCATAAGCAGCTAAAACATGCCGTTATCTTTAACCGTCCAAATTCTGTGTAAGATTATGGAACGTAAAGCTTCTCACTCACTCATTCATTTTCTACCGCTTATCCGAACTACCTCGGGTCACGGGGAGCCTGTGCCCATCTCAGGTGTCATCGGGCATCAAGGTAGGATACACCCTGGACGGAGTGCCAACCCATCGCAGGGCACACACACACACACTCTCATTCACTCACGCAATCACACACTACAGACAATTTTCCAGAGATACCAATCAACCTACCATGCATGTCTTTGGACCGGGGGAGGAAACCGGAGTACCCGGAGGAAACCCCTGAGGCACGGGGAGAACATGCAAACTCCACACACACAAGGAGGAGGCGGGAATCAAACCCCCGACCCTGGATGTGTGAGGCGAACGTGCTAACCACTAAGCCAACATGCCTCCCTCTTTCTCTGTTTCTGTCTGAAAAATCTTCCAAGAAGAACTATTTGAAAAAAAAAAAACTCATCCAAAGAACCCTTGAGGAACCCTTTTGTTTTGCTTCAGATCTAACACACAGGGTTGTGACTTCAAAAACATATATTTTATACTTCAGAGTCAAACCCTGAAGCTGCTTTCTGTTGGTTCCGGTTCATGTTAAAGTTCAAAGGTTATCCCTCGTTCTGCTGCCACCCCAAGGCCGTGGAACGGTTTACATTAATGACATTTCTGAATTCTTTAAGACTCTTAAAACCCTTTTTAGATTTCTTCCAGGGTTCTATAAGGTCTGCGGTACATAAATAAATAACCAGTGTTTTATTGTGTATTTTGCTTGTTACACGTTCGGCATATTTCTTTGTCCTTGCGCTGTGTTTTCAGTGTGTGTAATTATCTATTTTTACATTTCTAGTCGGGGGGGCACGGTGGCTTAGTGGTTAGCACGTTCGCCTCACACCTCCAGGGTCGGGGTTCAATTCCCGCCTCCACCTTGTGTGTGTGGAGTTTGCATGTTCTCCCCGTGCCTCGGGGGTTTCCTCCGGGTACTCCGGTTTCCTCCCCCGGTCCAAAGACATGCATGGTAGGTTGATTGGCATCTCTGGATAAATTGTCCCTAGTGTGTGATTGCGTGAGTGAATGAGAGTGTGTGTGTGCCCTGTGATGGGTTGGCACTCCGTCCAGGGTGTATCCTGCCTTGATGCCCGATGACGCCTGAGATAGGCACAGGCTCCCCGTGACCCGAGGTAGTTCGGATAAGCGGTAGAAGATGAATGAATGAATGAACATTTCTAGTCTCCAGTCTTTCGTTGTATACTGTAATTTCTTTATTTCATTTTAGTTCTACTTTATTTTACACACATTTTATTGCATTCTTATCTGAAATAGTACTTTTAGCCTGAACTTGCAGCATTTTAAAATGATCATCTGCTGTACGGTACACAGATACCGTACATTAGAAAGGGGGGGAAGTCGTGACCTAATGGTTAGAGAGTCTGACTCCTAACCCTAAGGTTGTGGGTTCGAGTCTCGGGCCGGCCACGACTGAGGTGCCCTTGAGCAAGGCACCGAACCCCCCCATCCGCTCCCCGGGCGCCGCAGCATAAATGGCTGCCCACTGCTCCGGGTGTGTGTTCACGGTGTGTGTGTTCACTGCTGTGTGCGTGTGTGTTCACGGTGTGTGTGTGTTCACGGTGTGTGTGTGTGTTCACTGCTGTGTGTGTGTTCACTGCTGTGTGTGTGTTCACTGCTGTGTGTGTACACTTTGGATGGGTTAAATGCAGAGAACGAATTCTGAGTACGTGTCACCGTACTTAGCCGTATGTCCCGTCACGTCACTAAAGAGTAACAAACAACAACAACAACGACGACAGAAGATAAGCATTGTTTGTTTTTGGTTGGTTTTAACTTTTCAGCTACTATTTTGGGAACAGTTGCTGATATTCGATTCACAGTTAATTATCAGACATAAAAACAAAAAAAAAATCTCATTTTAGGTTTAATTTCAAGTTTAACAGAACAGAGAGTTCGCCAGCTGAGAGCCAGCTGTTTTTCCAGTGGAAATGATCCAGCATTGTGATTGAAACGCTCACACAGCAAATTTTCCCCTTCAAACATCAAGTGCTTTCCCATATCATATCTTTCATTTTAAATGCACGATCGGTCCCAAAATTGCAATAATGGACGTTACTGTCTCAGATTGACACCAGACTACTTCACATCCCCAAAACTGCATGTCTTTGGCTTCATCTGGAACATTAACATTACTGACAGTAAACAACAGCTGGCTCCGTTCAAAACAGTGAAATAGTTCACTAACATTTGTCTTCATTTAAAACTTTGTTTCCTGGTAAACTCATGGCACGCTAAACTCTCATGAACTGGGGGGAAGGAAGGTGGAGGGTGAGGGAGCGCAAATATTTCCCATCACATCTCTTACTTAATTTGATATCATACTTTCTGTACGATGGGTACGTACTCTTACATACGTACTCTTACTGTAATGTAGCTCGAGAGGTTAAGGCTCCGGATTGATGATCGAAAGATTGGGCCCCTGTCACTGTTGGGCCCTTGAGTGAGGCCCTTAAGCTTCTCTGCTTTAGTGATGCTGTATCATGTCTGACCCTGTGCTCTGATCCCAACCTCCAAAGCTAAGATATGTGAAGAAAGAATTTTACTGTGCTGTAATGTAGATGTGACAAAAAAATAAAGGCTTCTATTGTATAATATCCAAGAAAAAAGTACAGTAAGTGTCAACACACACACAAACACACACAAACACACACACGTCAATCGTGAAATGTTTTTAATATGACACACAATTCCATTTATTGCCAATCAAATGTATATAAACCAGCAGCCTAGAGTTCTTAATCACTTCAACAGCACAGTTAATGCCACACTCCTGTTCTATATCTGTGTGGTCTCAGATAGAGAGTGATTCCATGCTTGTGTTCTGTACACACTTTCAGCCTACACAAATTACACACTAGACCACAATAAGTATAAACAGGAAAATCCCAGCCGAACACTCGACTTGTGCATCGTCACGATAGAAAAACGCTAATAAAGGATGAAGTGGGTTTTAAAGCCGTTCCTCCGATTCCAGACTCTAGTCATAGCTACAGAAACGTTTGACATGATTAGTTCCAGACATCCATGTGAACCTCGTCGTGCCTGGAATCAAGAACGACGTGGAAACCTGACATCTGAACTTGCTTCTCTTTAGTCCTGAACGGAGCACTGACGTGACTGACAGCAAACAGCAGCAGGCTCAAATTAAACCATCAAAATAATTCAGCTATTTGTCATTGTGTCCGAGAAACAACACGGGTTTTGATAAACAGATGCTGCTGGGCTTTTTAAGGGGGGAAAAAACGTCATTTTTTTCAAGGTTTATGTTAAAATCTTATGAATTTGATTGGTCAGATTTGATTGTGTGCTTTATTCCAGTACAGCTCAGACAGTAGTTCCTGAACAATAGATTCATATTAAAGCTCTCGTTTTAAATATGTTATGGTTTCCATAGTAACAGCTTCTCTTTTTTTTTCAGATCACATTCCAGACCATGTTTATCTTTAAAAATATTTACTTCGATTTGAAATATGTTTTTTTTTTAATTTTTTTAAAACTATTTATTCATTTTTCTATTATTTTTTTCTCATTTTATTCTTTTGACTCTTTATTTTATTTGATTTTTATTCTAAAATCATTTTGTTTTATTCAATGTTTATTCTCCTTTAATTCTGTTTTTATTTATTTTTTATGTTAGTCAAAAAAAATAGACAAATAAAATAAACTAAAAATAAAATAATAATAATAATAATAATAATAATAATAATAATAATAATAATAATAATAATAATAATAATAATAATAATAATAATAAATAATCAAATAAACTACAAACATGATACACAGGCTCCTGTTTAATTTCAGCCCACCATCACCAAAGGTTCCATTTTATCTGGACTCTACAGTCTGTGAAAATCTCAGGAGATTCTTTCGCTGTCTTTCTCTCTTGATTGTCTGCTGACTCGCTGAGCCGGCGTGTGACCGATGTGTACAAATCAGCTCAGAAACCTCATATTATAATTTAGAATATAATTAAAATTCATTCCTTTATATTATATTTAATTTATATTTTATTATATTGATTAGATTATTATTATTAAAAAAAATAAGAAGAAGAAAATATTTTTTTTCTAACACACTATAAAATGCATAATTATATGATGCCATTTATTCTTAAATAAAAATGTTTTCAGAGTTTTGTTGTTTTAATTTTTAATTCAGCTAGAATCAATCAATTTCAGCCTCTGGTAGAGAAACTGTGTGGTCTGAGTCTCATTTCGTGGCTTTGTGCTGTGGGCAATCTCGACCTACACAAATTACACAGTAGGCGCAGAAAATAAACAGGAAAAGCCGAGCTGAAAGACACGCGTAAATGCTGAATCTGTGTGCTCCAAACTCTGACTTAACAAAGCCCTAAGAAAAGAAACAGCCTTGTTGTTTATCATGTTCAACAGTCAACCTTTTCTTTAATTAATCACAAAGGTTCGACTATTACGTACAACTGGACATCCGTGTTATTAGAGTAGTAAGACGTCATGTTGCATTTGGCAGACGCCCTTTATCCAGAGTGACTTACATTTTTATCTCATTTTTATCTCAACTGAGCAATTGAGAATTAAGGGCCTGGCTCAGGGGCCCAACATTGGCAGCTCGGTGGACCTGGGATTTCATGAACTCATGACCTTCTGATCACTTTGTTGAATGTCGTACAGCATTGATGCAGTCTGTATTACTGGCTGCATCTTGTTCTTTAAGATCTGCAGAGCTTGAGAATGAAAAATTAATGCAGACTTTCATTTCTTCATTTCATGTATCACATTGACACTGACCATAACACTGTCCAGATGTGACCACCTAATGTTTGTGAAACAGCATAAAGGTTCCCATGATGCACTAGCTATGATGAATCAGGGAGGCTAACTTCAAGGTCCATGGCTCTCTCACTCATAATAATAATCCTGCTCCATCATCCGGTTAACTGTACTGCTAAAATGGGCAGGAAAAAAAACATCTCAGCGTTGACCCGACTCAGCCCCAAAGCATGATGGGTAAATTATGGACCAAATAATCTCTCTCTCTGGCACCCTTGTCCCTCCCACACTCACAAGTTCCTGCTTTTATGTGTGCGGCGCTATTTTGCTCGCTCCGTCTGGCTTTACGAGGCACAACCGTTCTCAGTTTTACAGTAATGGGAGATCTCATTATCCATCCATTTCATAATTCCTGCTTATGCGACTCCCTCTGTTCTCTTTTCACCCTTTCTTCCAGACTCACTCTATCTCAAGTGGCTGTAAAGGCAGTGCACCCCGAGCAAGGGGCCCTAAGAAATGAGACGCTAAGGTCATTAAGTTTTATCCCTCGCCTGGGCGAGTCATTTACAAGAGAATGCCAAGGTCTTATAATCGTGAAAATCATAAAAATCCACAAGATGTAGAAATGGCGATGAAGGAAACAATGCTAAAAAAAAAAAAAAGGAGGGTAAAACGAATGGAGAGTGAATGCTAGATTTAGAGAAATCCTGAGGTGTGAAAGTCTACAGTATGATGTCAGAGCATTAATGAGAGTTACTGGCTCAGTGATTCATTCGTTCATTCTTTCATTCATTCATTCATTCATCCTTCTGTAATCTAGTGCTTCCATTGAGGCGATCCAGAACAAAGCTCCTGAACCCATACACCTCATTAGATGAACAATTTAGAAGAAGGACAATAAAACTCTACGGATATCAAATAAAAAAAAGGTGGTCGAGGGAATGGAATGCGATCGTGGTGTGGACCGTTAAACAGATTTAGCCATTTAGTCAACTAGCGTTAATTTCCCCAATCAGGAGGCACACAGGAATGACTATTAAACGTGTTAAAGTGGCAGCTGTGGTGCGCTGTGTGCCAGTTCCACATTACGCCTGAATGCATTGTGGGTAGTGCGGTTCTCAATTTGGGTTGGAAGAGGAGGAGGGGTTACTGTGCTGAGGTGGTGCAGGAGTGCAAACCTGTAATTTGGAGTTGCTGATTTACTCTGTGGCTTGGTGAGTGTGTGATAGTGTGTATACTTATTCCTCCCTTGCTTTTTCATAAAGCTTCAAAAACGGAGGAGGAACCGAGATGAGATGATTACATCATTGTGGGTAATACACTGACAGGCATGAACCTAAGCATTCATGTATACACACCCAAACTCCACCGGTACAGACAAATGGACTAAAATTGCTCAGAGACCTATCAGTCTATCAAAATAATCTTTTCTACCTCTGAACACAATTTAGTGGGAAGTAACTGAACATTCTCCATGGCTTTGTTCATACAATTTGGTAAACTGTGTAATTTTTTTTTCCTTCTTCAGCCCAATATTTAGCTTCCACATATCAAATTATAAGCAGCCAGTTAGCAAATGAACTAGTTAGCAATGTACCAAGGTGGTGATCATGCAGTGGATTACAGGTTATATAAAGTTCAGCTATGATTAGGAATCTTTAAGACCAAGCAACCAGGCAATGAAACCAAAGTATTATAGATGTTGATGTTTTTTTTTTCCCCATGATCTGTTAATACAAGTAATCAACTCTCAAAAATTATGAAACAGCAGCCATTTTAAAATTTGGCCTAGATGTTCTTCATCTGCTTTGGAGCAGTGCTGGTTCAAGAGGTTAAGGCTCTGGGTTGTTGATTGGAGGATTGAGGTTTAGGCCCCAGCACTACCAAGCTGCCACTTTGGGGCCCTTGAGCAAGGCCCTTAACCCTCTCTGCTCCAGTGGTGCTGTATCATGTCTGACCCTGTGCTCTGACCATGTGAAGAAAGAATTTCACAGTGCTTTAATGTAGATGTGGCAAAATAAAAGGTTCTATTTAACTAAGGTTCTATTGTCTATGTACATCCAAATATGTACACATGCTATTAAGATGAACCTTGTTTGATTATTTATGTCATTTCTGATATAGAATCAGAATCTGCAGCTTTGAAAAAAATTGGCATACAAAAAAAACAAGACCATTAAAGGTACCTTGTGTTTGACCGCCAGAATCCTGGAGCAAACACAGAACACACTTAGGCCTCTTAGTTCCAGTGAAGGGAATTTTTAAAGCTAGAGCATACAAGGAAATTGTAGACAATTATGTGCTTTTAGCTTTATGTCAGCGGTTGATGGAAGGCTCAGATATAGAGGTGATGTTGATTTATGGCATTTATAGACGCCCTTATCCAGAGGAACCCAGCAGTGGCAGCTTGGTGATCCTGAGATTTGAAGTCGGATCACTAGCCCACTGTCTTAACCACTGAGCTACCACTTCATAATGTAACTCCATTTACATTGCCCGGAGTCCTTTGGGATAAACTCCAGTGAGAGTTTTACTCAGAGTTTTTGTTTTCATACTTACACTAACAGATGGTGAAAAAAAAAAAACTATCCAAGTCCAATTCTGTGTGGAAAAAAAACCTCTTCCGTCGGTTTGACATGAAATCACTCATGTTTGTCGTTCCTATAAACATAGGAAATAAAGTTAGGTGATGAACTTAATTGCCTTCAAGATATACGGTTAAAAATGAAAGTTCACTAAACACATTCAGTAGCGTGTTCGAAAATCAGATGTGGGTTTATAGATGTTTGCCCTTTTATAGCAAAAGTAATATACAGTAAAAAAGCAAGCTGCTGATCTACTAGTCTGAAGTGTAGTTTAGAAATCATTATACACGTACGTGGAATAAGCCTCGTATGTAGTAGACAGGGATAATTAATATCAATGCCAATTAAGAACTAATAATAATGCCAGCGTTAAGCAGAACTATACTGGGTAAATGCTGCTGGTGTGTAGACCCTAGACTGGTTTGAGACCATACATGAGTCATGTAACATGTATGATTAAGATTGGGAGACACTGAAACATTAAGTAATGACAGACTGGAACAATGGCAATGTCATGTACGATCATGTGTGTGTAAAGACTTATACAGGACAATATCATCTTCATGAATATACTAGACGGAATAAGGCAAACATCGTGAACCATGACGATAGGAGGAGGGGGGGAATGGGACTGTGGCAATATCAGTGTTATGGAGTGTATCTCTGTGTATGAATTAGCTAAGCATAGAGAATCATAACAAACATACTGCAATAATGCAATCGATGAGACCAAAAGGAAGCACCCACAATTACTTGGAAACATGCCCATATGCACTCGAACACACACTGGCTCTCTCGGGGTAAAATATCCGTTTCCGCAAATGGACAAAGTAGAGGGTGAATTATTGCGTTGTTTCAGAGGAGAATCAATACATTCACACGCTGCCAAATGACGAACTCTACAACCAACAAATTATTCCCACCCGCAAGTCAGCATCTAACAAGCACAAAACAATACTATTGGGTTTGGGTTAGTTCTAAGTCTGGAGGAATTTGCCTCAGTTTATTCTCCATTATAGCAGAATTATAACAGAAATCTGGGCAGCACGTTCTCTATGTGTGAAATAAGCAGGAAACCATATTTCATTAGAGATACTTACTTGGCTGGGAAAGTTGACAACAGTCATAACATTATCTTTTATGGAGATATGAAAAAATTGTGTGGCTGCAGCCCAGTGCATAAAATTATTAAACTAAAGGTCAAGAGCGTCTGTTAATTTTCACATCAAACATCAGAATGGGAAAAAAGTGTGATCTAAATGACTCTGACAGTGGCATGGTTGAAACGGCTGATCCCCTGGGATTCACTCTCTAGAATTTAGTCGGAATTGTGTTCAAATTTAAAAATAAATAAATCCAGAAAGTGCCAGTCCTATAGATGGACTTGCCTTCTTGATGAGAGACAGACAGGATCTAGCTGACAGGAAGGCTATGGTCACTTTAATAACCACGCTTAACAGCCACAATAAAAAGAAAATCATCTCAGGACTATTAGCAGAAGCCCACATCACATGTTGCTCTGGTCAGTCAAGAACAGAAATATGAGGTGATAGTACAGGGTACAAGCTTACCAAATCTACCCTGTTTCAATACACCTGTACCTACTGTAGCCACTGTAGAGTTCTGTATCTTGCATAATGGCAACCAAATTAATAAGCTAACCCTAACCCACGTTTGTGGAGCTAGCCCTAACTCAAATTAGTAAAGCTAACCCTAACTAGCGGAGCTAAACTTAACTTCAACCCTAACCCAGTTTAGTGAGCTAACCCTAGACATACTGTAAATGTTGGGGCAATCCCTAACCCCTAACCCAAACTTGCAGAGTTATCCCTAACCCCTAACCCAAACTTGTAGAGTTATCCCTAACCTCTAACCCAAACTTGCAGAGTTATCCCTAACCCCTAACCCAAACCTGCAGAGTTATCCCTAACCCCTAACCCAAATTAGTGGCGCTAAACTTAACCCATAACACTAATTAGTGGGGCTAACTCTATCCCTTAACTCTAAAACCTAACCCTAGCTACTAAAACAGTAGTCCTAATAAAATAACAAACCAATGAAACTGGACAGAAAAAAAAAATCTTTATCACATAAAGCTGAACTGAACCATGTTTCTGCTTATGCGAGCCCAGATTATGCTAATCAGTGATAAGCACAATGTAATTTTTTTCAATTATTAGAGGATCTTCATCAGACATGGAGGACATGTTGCTGTACATTTTGTTACTGTCAATGAACGCGGGATAAAAATGGACCCAAACGCAGGACAGCTTAACAAAAACGGGGATTTAATAAATTAAAGAAACACGAAACAGGACACAGACATGACGACGACAGGAGACAATAGGATTCCGCACTGCACGAAGCAACGCGGCTCAATTAAATAATACAAATAATCATTATACACAAGGGAAAGGTGTGCAGAGGCGGGGCAGAAAAGACAAGGGCGGGGCAGACACGTGAACATGAAACATAAACAAAAGGCACATGGCCAAAGTCCAGGCAGAGTCCTGACAGAACCCCCCCCTCAAGGCACGGCTCCCGACGCGCCAAACCGTCCTGACAGTCCCGACGGGTCCAAGGCAAGGCACACGGCGAGGCAGGTGGGGGGAGCAAGGCACACGGCGGCGCAGCCAAAGTGGCCGAGCGAAGTCCACAGCCGAACAGGAGGGCCGAGCGACGTCCACAGCCGAACAGGAGGGCCGAGCGACGTCCACAGCCGAACAGGAGGGCCGAGCGACGTCCACAGCTGAACAGGAGGGCCGAGCACAACCCCCGACGCACCACGGCCAGACCCACCTCTCAGAACCAGGAAAAGGGGAGGGAGGGCAGGGAAAAAACAAAACCTCCACAGAACAGAAAAAAACTCCAGTGGGCAAAACACGGGCCTGCAACACCCCCCGCGGACAGGAAGTGGGGCGGCGTCCTCCACGGAAACCGGATGTGAAGCGACACCCCCCACCGGACAGATGCGGGGCGATGTCACAGGACACCGAAAAAACAAAACAAAACTCGGGCTGGTGACACGGCCCGCAACCAGGAAGTGGAGCGGCGACCCCCCGCGGAAAAGCCGGAAGCGGAGCGGCGTCCCCCACCGAAAAAATGCGGACCGATGTCACCAAAACCCGCAAAGTCCAGGAAAAAAAAAAATCCAATTAAAAAAAAAAAAAAATGCTCCCAAGCGGCCGGTCCAGGCTGAAGCTGTCCTGCTGGGTCCTGGTCTGGCGGAATCCTTCTGTCAATGAACGCGGGATAAAAACGGACCCAAACGCAGGACAGCTTAACAAAAACGGGGATTTAATAAATTAAAGAAACACGAAACAGGACACAGACATGACGACGACAGGAGACAATAGGATTCCGCGCTGCACGAAGCAACGCGGCTCAATTAAATAATACAAATAATCATTATACACAAGGGACAGGTGTGCAGAGGCGGGGCAGAAAAGACAAGGGCGGGGCAGACACGTGAACATGAAACATAAACAAAAGGTTACCATTATTTTACAATTATATTATTTTTATTACAAATATGTAAAAGCCAAACAAAAATATCCAACAAAGATCAAATCTTTTTTTTTCCCCATAGGAAAAAAAGTGAAAAAGATTTGTTGTGTCCACGAGTTTCATTGTCATGTCTCACTGCACAGTGGTGGTTAATATGAAACTCATATAAAAATAAACACTCAGGGAACTAAGAATTAGTTGTTGAGATGTCATTAAAAAAACAACCACTAAAATTCTCTCTTCTCTAGAAATTCCAATCAACAAACAGCGACTGCTTGATGAAGTTTAATGCAAATACACAATTTTTTAGTTCTGCACAATGCACAAAAGCTTTCTCAGGCATCTTAATGAGTTAGACCAGTACAGCATTGTATATCGGATTGAGTTCTGGTCTTATCACAGGTGGCACTTTTAAAGTGGAGAAGCAGAGGAATAAGATCTGAGGAGGGATTTTGGGGGGAAGAAAAAGAGAAAAAGATAGATGATAAGATCTGCAGGGAGCTATTTGAAACCTCAGAAATAGCAAGCCACGCTTACACTGCTGTAACCTAAGTGAGCAAATAGGGGATTAGAAACAGGTCCCCACTTTCCCACACATCACTGTGTGTGTGTGTGCATACATGTGTGTGTGTGTGTGTGTGTGTGTGTGTGTGTGTGTGTATGTGTGTGTGTGTGTGTGAGAGAGAGAGAGAAACAGATAAAAGCAGACATGGGGGAAATACAAAACTAAATTAGTTAGCTCTAAGTTTAATAAAGTATAGAAAACACACACACACACACACACACACACACACACACAGTATATTCAAACAATGTTTTATAGCACAGATGCCTACTGGGTATCTTCAATCACCTTTTTTTATACAGTATATATTTATTTATTTACAATTCTGCAGTCATGGAGCGAGACTGATGCTATTCTTTATCTATAGTTAAGAACATTCATGAGCTACAGTGTAAGCACTAAAGCTAGATGAGGTCATGTTTTTAACACACCCTCACACACGTACAGCTCTGGGCATCTTTTCATGCATCAAAAGCAAAAAGCAAGCCAACTCAAGGAAAAAAAAAATCACATCCATCATTATGTATACCAGCACTGAAAAAGCACTAATAAATATTCAAAGAAGGATAGAGTTCATAAATTCACCAAACTGTATGTCTTCATGCAGTGTATCTGAGCTGATGTGGCTCACAAGTATATATACTGTTGTACAATATAGTCTCTTCAGTCTCGTCTGATCTCTGTCACCAATAAGGTGCTCAAGCTTACAGAACCTCCACTCACAGGAGGATTTATGAAATACTCAGGCCAGCTGGGGTATGTGGTAGCACAGGACCACCCAGCTGCAACTGCTGGGCCCTTGAGCAAGGCCCTTAACTCTCAATTGTATAAAATGAGCTAAAACTGTGTGTCGTTCTTGTTAAGGGCTTCTGCTGAATGCCAGCTCATCTGGAAATAACAGTCGTGTTAAAAAAAAAGTGCTAAGTCCCAGATATCATGTTTTTCCTGTTCTGGTGTTTTATGTGAACAATAACTGAAGCTCGTGTACGGTATTTGAACTGTGATGCTGCCACATGATTGGCTGATTAGGTTGTATACTGTATGTGCTAATAAAGCGGTTTGTAAGTGTATATTTTCATAGATTTAAAGAACAGATAAATATTTAGATTAGCAAAGGTCAAAACTTAAATGTCTATTTCTCTAAATCTCTAAATTATACTAATTTTACTCAGTGAAAGTAACGTAAAGGGCAACTTTTTAATCATGTGACTGCCCATTATCATTAACAAGCTATCAATGAAGTGATTCAGACAAAGAGCTGTCTCTGTAAGTTCTTTTCTACATCGTCTTTGTTTTATCCGATTTTCAGAAGAAAAGATCTTACATGATCTTATTGGTGGATGGTGTCGATCTGGAGAAGGGTACAAATGAATTTCCAAAACATGAGACATACCATGAACAAGTGATGAAAATGGGTCACCAGAGTCACATTCCCAGGAAGTCCGTCCAAAACTGATTACATTTACATTTACAGCATTTACCAGACACCCTTATCCAGAGCGACTTACATTTTATCTCATTTTTATACAACTGAGCAACTGAGGGTTAAGGGCCTTGCTCAGGGGCCCAGCAGTGGCAGCTTGGTGGATGTAGGAATCGAACTCACAACCTTCCTATTGGTAGCCCAACACCTTAACCACTAGGCTACCACGTCCCCTTAATTATTAATTAAGGGGATCTTTACCCTTAATTAAAGGACAAGAAGAAAACTAGGCTGCTAAGAGACCTACAGGAACATTAAAGGAGCCACAGGAATATCTGACAAGTACTGCTCTCTCTTATTTTGTGGCAAAATGTGTTATGGGAACTATAAGATCAAGGTAGAACTTTTTTCTGACAGTTTATCATCCAAAGAACACCAGATCAATAGTGAAGCATGGTGGTGGGAGTATCATGCTATAGAGGCTACTTTTTCTTTGGCTGAGACTGGAAGATAGACAGCTGAAGATGCATGATAACAACCCAATGGATGAAATCCATGCCACGCCTTGAGGGAAATGTGCAAGAACATCAAAAGACCACATCATGTTCTACTCCTGTTAGTGAAACACAGGAACGGCCGAAGTCCAAAACGGCTAGTGAGCATTTACTGTATATACTCAGAAATAGTAACGCTCATGACATCTGTTTTTGATTATATAAAAAAAAATGCTGTATTGTATGATTTCTCGGCAGTCTAATAATTTTATATATCCGATGAAATAAGTTTATTATCTTAACAGACTTTAGAATTTTTTTAATTTCGAATTATGATAAATTATCCAGAATTGTATCAACCTCCATTTCAGCCGTAGTCATCATATTACCGTAAGCTTAGAACATGGCACATTTCTCCAAAGTGATATTAAGTGTGTACTTATTTGCTAATTAGCTCCTTTGCTGGGGGATAAAAAGAAAGAGGCAGAGTGTGAACGCTTCCATTCCACAGGAATAACCGAATGAAGCATTCCGTAAGTGCCATAATTCATCAAAACTCCTGTTAAAAGGCTTCAGACTCTATTGAACTGTTTTTTATTCAGTCCTGGAAAAGTAATGAGAGAGAGAGAGAGAGAGAGAGAGAGAGACTTGATAGAAATGGTAAAATTTAACGTAGTGGAAGTGTGTGTGTGGTGTGTATGTGTGTATGTGTGTGTATTCTTCCTGTACTGGTCAAGGTGAAAGACTGGGTGTCCTCACTAGGACAGGAAGGAAGAATTATGAGTACTGTCATAGTTAATGTTAAATATATAACCTGCTCCATCGTCTCCTGAGAAGGAATAAATACTTATAGTTTCATACATTAAATTTAGGATTCAGTGTTCAAACTGCTCCTATAGGATATAGTACATAGACGACTAAGACAACGTGGCAGGCTTTTAGCAGTAAGGCAACTGTTTAAATCTTGAGAGCGTAAAGTGGCATCCATTTAAACAATCATTCATCAAAATGATTGTTCATCAAAATGAATGAATATATATTCATTCATTCATTCATTTTCTACCGCTTATCCGAACTACCTCGGGTCACGGGGAGCCTGTGCCTATCTCAGGCGTCATCAGGCATCAAGGCAGGATACACCCTGGACGGAGTGCCAACCCATCACAGGGCACACACACACACTCTCTCATTCACTCACGCAATCACACACTACGGACAATTTTCCAGAGATGCCAATCAACCTACCATGCATGTCTTTGGACCGGGGGAGGAAACCAGAGTACCCGGAGGAAACCCCCGAGGCACGGGGAGAACATGCAAACTCCACACACACAAGGCGGAGGCGGGAATCGAACCCCCAACCCTGGAGGTGTGAGATGAGCATGCTAACCACTAAGCCACCGTGCCGCCCTTTAAACAATCAATGATGGACTAATAAACAAATCCATGGTACACTGTATGACATACAGGATAAACAACACAAATGTGCAACCAAACAAAAGACCAAGAAAAATAAGTAAAATGCTGCCAACTAGACAGTAGCTAAGCATCGTTCAAACGAGCGGATGAGGAAAAAGAGTTAAAAATTATACTGTACAATTCATGGTGCGTATTCTGATGTAGTATTCCATTGAAAACTAAGTTTGGGAGCCTATCAACAAGAATCAGAGAAGCTTCAGCTCACCCACCATGGCACTTTAGAGTGTGTTAGCGAGCCTGGTTTGCATAGCCATGCTATAACTTTGCTATAACACTGTTTTAGAGTTGGGTATCGAGGAATCCCACTTTGTTGTGTTCGGGTTAGAAGGTTTGTTCTGTTCTATGAAGGAAGTAAAGAACTAAGAGAAGACCTTAGCGTGAAAAGAAAGATAGATCTTTCTTTCTGTCCATTTTTAAACCTGTAAACAAATCCAACTCCTGATGCTCCAGATACTAAAGTAACCTAAAGAAGGCAGCTTTTATTTCTCCCTTAATCAGTACAACAGTGTTTCAGCTGCACAAGCACAATTACTATAGAGTTTAGTATCAGTTAGTCTTGGATTAGCAAACACAACATGAGACCGAACCAGAGGACTGATGGTTGCTGATGATGGGCTTCTGTGGGACAAAGAAGATCTTTATTTTTAAGTTATTTTTTAAAGTTATATCACATCATCTGTGGGTAATCTTATGAAGACTTATACAGCCTTACTATATAACCAAAACCTACAGTATCCATGTAATAGAAGTGCAACAAGTTACAGAAGTTAGCTGAGATGGGGGGCTCGAGTCATATGACTTGACTCGAGTCAGACTTAAGTCGCAAATTTGAGACTTGAGACTTGCTTGACAAATATTTAAAAAAGACTTGACTTGACTTTGACTTGACATTCATGACTTGAGACTTGACTCGGACTTGAGTTAAATGACTCAGAGATGGGGGACTCGAGTCATATGACTTGACTCCAGTCAGACCTAAGTCGCAAATTTGAGACTTGAGACTCGCTTGACAAATATTTAAAAAAGACTCGATTTGACTTTGACTTGACATTCATGACTCGAGACTTGACTCGGACTTGAGATAAATGACTCAGATATGGTGGACTCAACTTGACTCGAGTCAGCCTTAAGTCGCAACTTTGAGATTTGAGACTTGCTTGCCAAATATTTAAAAAAGACTCGACTTGACTTTGACTTGACATTCATGACTTGAGACTTACTTGTGACTTGCACACGTGTGACTTACTCCCACCTCTGGAAGTTAGCATAAGTTAAAATTATATTCTAAATTGTTATAGTGAAACAATCAGACACTGATGCTAAAGATCATCAAGAAACAGGAGAAGCAATAAGCCTTAGCTTTTAGCCATGAGATGGGAAACATTCAGACTATCACTGGAATGGGCTGCCTTGCAGGTTCATAAAAAAAAAAAAAAAAAAAAAAAAAAAAAAGGCTAAAAAAATACTAAAACAAATCCCATAAAACAGACTAGCTCATTTGGAGAGGAAAAAAAAGAGGGGAAAAAAAACATAAATGCCCAATGTCCTTCAGAATAATGAAAACGACACAGTCCGTCATCTCCGCTTAGCCCTGCAGCTATAGCTGTCAAATCTCTACCAAGGGGCCAGTTGGATAAAAGAGACAGTTTCAGTGGAATAGAATCTGTTTGCCTCCATCAGTGCTTTACACTGTAGCAGAGAATAAGAGAAATGACTAGACCCCAAAGCCATCCATCTTTGCCCTAACATCCGTGAAAGCTTTTCTTTCTTTTGTAGTCTGAAAATAAACGTAAAATGTCTGTACCGTGTTTGATGGGGTGAGCATATCTAACACCTTTAAGGAGGTCCTGTCTGTACGTATAATCCAGCGGCATGAATAATGTAGTCTGAGGACACACCGCGGACCCGTCGGAGTATACAAAGGGCTCGGATTCGGTTTTCAGTGATTGGATAAGGAGTGGATCTATTTCACATGCAATTTTACAGGTGATGCAACTTGCACCCTTCTGCTTTACTTTGTCCGACCAAGTGACGGTTTGGCCTCCAGACTCTGAGCTTCGTTAACATCAAATCAAAACAAATTTGCCCAAGATATTTTATTGCTTGCTTTGGGTCCATCTAGTCCCAATTGTGTTGACTATGTTGAACGCTCCTTTAGAAAGCTCCATCCATCCATTGTCATTCAATTATTCATCCATTCACTTGTTATTCTTCGAGTATCAATAGGCTCCGGACATCCCGGTTCTTTATTCCCAGCCACAGATTCCAGCTCCTCCTACAGATCTCTAGACGTTCCCAAGCCAGTTTTGAGATATAATCTCTCCAGCATTTCCTGGTTTCTACCCCACAGGGGTCTCTATCCAGTGGGATCTCTATAGCAGGAGCTTTCACCAAACCACATCAACTGCAATGAGGAGCAGAGATTTTACTCCGAGGTACACACGTATTGTTGAGCAATCGTTGTCCGCACCAAAATCACGATACGTTTATAATAGAATTTTAAAGAATATTTAAGTCAATGAGTGTACTAAGGTAGATACGCATGCAGACACACATGCAGGCCTGCTCACACACAGATACACACATTTTACCCCGATGACAACTTCTTCCTGCAGCTGAAATATTGTTATTGACCGGCTGAGGCTGAAACTGATGGAACGTTTCAAGCAGATGTACTGGATCTTTCAGCATCTAGTTTAGTACTACAGCTTGTAATAAATAAGGATGGAGCGAAGAAGGAAAGAGAGAGCCGTAATAAACATCTCACTAGCTATCAGCAATAAAAATGCAAGAGCGAAAGTGTCAGCCTTCGACCGGGTTTAAAATCGATAGTTATTGTGTGAATAATATTGGAGTAATATAATACTCACCCATCAAAAAAAAAAAAAAGGAAAAAAACGCAAGAATCGAATGGGCGTAAAATTGGATTTCGACACAAAAGGGGCAACTTAAAGAAACAGAACTCATCACATGAGTCACAATCAACTAGACGTGACTGGGATTACGGATGACGCCGGGGTTAAGGATCGCTGAATGAACGACAAAGAAAAGAGAAAACACACACATGTCACACGACTGGTGAGCCTGCAGATGATGAAAATCCTTCTACTCAACAAAACGTGGACATTCCAGTCTTTACAAACTTTGTTTTGGGTGCTGTTCAGTTCCACTTCTGCTTTCAGAACATAAACCAGTCTTTAGACTTGTGGTCAAGGCTAAGGTCAGGATCAGAGCGGTAACAGTTACACTAACAGATTTATGTCCTCGAAAGGTCAGCGATATACAGTACTGTAAGAGGGGAGTGTGTATAAGATCATGCTGCTGGACTAGAGAGGAAGAGGAAGGATCATCCCATCCCGTATTATTGCAGCTGGTGACATTATGTTTTGTGTAAAGACATGGAGAGAGAGAGAGAGAGAGAGAGAGAGAGAGAGAGAGAGAGATTTTTGGGGGTCAGAAAAAAGGAAGAATAATTTGTCTGTTGTTCAACATGAAGAGTAAGATATGTATTTTGGCTCCGGAGTCTAAAATATTCACACTCGCCCTCAACCTTCACCTCTCTTCTCCCACACACACCCTGGTGTGTACAGTACAGTATGTGTGTATGCATGTGTGTATGTGTGTGAGTGTGTCCAGAGAGATCCTGCTGTTCTAATGTTGAAAGAACAACAAACAAGCGGAAATGTTTTACTACACCTCTGCATTAGGGGCTTGAATACAATACTGCTGCCCATCTGTTCTGTGTATGTGTGTGTGTGTGTGTGTGTGTGTGTGTGTGTGTGTGTGTGTATTCAGCATGACTTGAGTCATGAAGCGTCTCGGCATCACTCGCCTTTACGTCCTTTCATGCGTTCTTCTGGTAAGAAAACGGTCGATTCCCAGGTCAAAAGAAACAAGCGAAGGAATCGCAGATTGTATGTCAGCCGTATTAAGCATGCACAAGACTCACACAGACCCTAATATCCATACATTAGTCCTTAAGTGGGAATGATGCAAGGCTTCTTGGAATAAATGACACTCGCGTAAGCCGGCTTTGACGGTTTGATAAATAGCCCCACTTTACGTTCTATTTTATGCTAGAGACTTAATAAATGCTGCGATGACTTTGGAAGCGTTCGCCCATACGTCTGTGAGAAACAAAGCAGAAATTGAGTAACAAGAGTCAAGGGAGCTAAACATCCCTTCTGTACAAGGACGTGGAACCGTAGGACGTACTGTAACAATGCGGGATTTCGACAACGTGGCTGACTTTGTTCGAAAGTTATTAAGCCGAACGCTGCAGCGTAGGGTATTATTAACGCCTTATGGAATGAATTAAATGGAAATTAGCAGAAACTATCCAACTGGCAGAGAACAACATTTCATTCAATGTGATCGCTTGAGAAACAGGCCTCATTTATCAAGCTGGATACGAGTTCATTTATACAGAAATCATTCACAGGAACATTTACATAAGGCATTTTGGGATTCATCTGGGAAAATCTCAGTAGCTCTGAAAAAAAAAAAAAAACGAAAGAGCTCCCGAGTTCGTGGAAATTTACAAAGCATGAGACTCAGGAAAAGGGAGGCACGGTGTCTTAGTGGTTAGCACGTTCGCCTCACACCTCCAGGGTTGGGGGTTCGATTCCCGCCTCCTCCTTGTGTGTGTGGAGTTTGCATGTTCTCCCCGTGCCTCGGGGGTTTCCTCCGGGTACTCTGGTTTCCTCCCCCGGTCCAAAGACATGCATGGTAGGTTGATTGGCATCTCTGGAAAATTGTCCATAGTGTGTGAGTGCGTGAGTGAATGAGAGTGTGTGTGCCCTGCGATGGGTTGGCACTCCGTCCAGGGTGTATCCTGCCTTGATGCCCGATGACGCCCCGTGACCCGAGGTAGTTCGGATAAGCGGTAGAAAATGAATGAATGAATGAATGAACGAGTCTCAGGAAAAAAGAAAACGACGACTCCTCTGCATCAAACCGTATATAATTGCTGACGAGTTAGTGTAATTTTATATGGATGTTGCGTTGCCATGTATCAACAGCTTATTTATATCAATTTCAGAAGACAAATGCTGGCTCGTGAGCTAGCTCATACGTACTACATCAAACATGATGAATTCGACTAACAAAAAGTTTTGGATTTCTTTCTACTGGCATGTTTGGGATAAGAGATAAGACTACGTCATTACATCATGACTCCGGATGACATCAGGGTTATTACATTTATATTGTTCTATGCAGGGGAGGTGTGCATTGATGTGCAAGAGCTCAAAGAGCGATGCAATGTGAGCTGCCAAGAAAGTTTCTTTCTGTGATATTTTCTCTCTCTTTTTTATTTATTATTTTTTTATGTCAAACCGTTTTTCTCACCTTACTTAATATAATTTGTCTCCAGTTCTTGGCCTTTTCAGATGCTTGTCTGCTAAATATATTTTTATTTTTTTTTATTTTTCTATCCGTGACCTCAAAAATCCCGAATCCAAATTTGTTGTAGTGAATCTCTCTATTTGATTTCATTTTTTTGTATAATGCTTTTAACAACTGACACCGTCTTAAAGCAGCTTCACAGCGGCATAGACTTTTTTATTCCTTTCTTTTTTCTTTACTTTTAATGCTTCAGCTCAACATTAGCAATATGTCTGTATATGTGGGAGGATTTTATAACCCAGAAACTTCGATTTTTGCTAAAAGTCTGACCAGTGAGACTCGTTGTGGTTTATTCATTCATTCATTTTCTACCTCGGGTCACGGGGGCCTGTGCCTCAGGCGTCATCGGGCATCAAGGCAGGATACACCCTGGACGGAGTGCCAACCCATCGCAGGGCAGACACACTCTCTCATTCACTCACACACTCAGACACTACGGACAATTTTACCAGAGATGCCAATCAACCTACCATGCATGTCTTTGGACCGGGGGAGGAAACCGGAGTACCCGGAGGAAACCCCCGAGGCACGGGGAGAACATGCAAACTCCACACACACAAGGCGGAGGTCCAACCCTGGAGGTGTGAGGCGAACGTGCTAACCACTAAGCCACCTTGCCTCCCCTCCTTAAATCTATATTAAAAATATGATATGACTCGATTAGCTTGACAGGTCAGATTTGCTCTCTAACTCTTAACTAACAAGATATTTTAAAGCTTACATTAGGATGTAGGACAGCGATGATTTCATTGCTTTTCAGCAGTAATTTCTTTATCTGGCTGATATTTGTAGACTCGGTCACAGCCCATCACCAAGAAACCCAAGATCTGACTGCTTGTCTAATTCATTCCCTGTAATTGAATTGCCCTGTCTCATAAGATCTAATCAAATCAGTAGAATTTCCAGAGCCTTAAGAGACATTAACCTTATTGATTTCAAATCTCAAGGTCACAGGAAGTGTGTTAAAGTCCTAAATAAGTGAGGATTAAACGCTATTAGCGGCTCTCGTGTGCATTTCCTCCATCAGCATTAGGTAAAAACAGTGCATTAAAAATGAAGCAGCGTGTGTTTGTGTCCATCTGAACGGTACCTTGTACCTGCCTGGTGCTCTAATGTTTTCAATCATTTAACAAAAATTTATGACTTTCTGCATAACCACTTAGTGTACCATTTTGCACCTGCCACGATTTGCGTAATTCCTCTCGGCCGGTTCTTTTCAGCGGGCCTTTTGTTTTATTCTTCTCACCGTCGACTCCCCCTTTCTCTTGCGCTAGCAGGAAAATTGCAGGAAAGAGGTTTGGCGTCTAAATTGGCTGCTTAATCATCTCATTTAATGCATTGTTAGGCGCATTAAAGCATGGCCACCGCACAATGGCTGCTGTTAATGCTGCGGAGGGAAAGGTTTGAAGGGTTACGGCGAAATAACGCTATGACAGGTAGAATTACTAGGACTGGCCTCCCTCTCTCTCTTTCATTCTCTCGCTCTCTTACTGTGATTAGCACTATGTACCGTGTGCGTTCCCATTGTTGAATCAGATTCGTTGTTGATGAAGCAGCTTGGTTCGACCCTTTTCAGAGACCTCATCTGTCATGTTTGTGAGTGCTTATAATTGGCGAGCGAAAGAGAGGCTTTCTGAGCAAATGTGCCTGTAATTGTGCCATTTCTCTCTCTCTCAGCTCTGAATAACGGTATTTAACAGGAACAAAAAAACAGCCGTCGAATTGATGCATCTTGTTTGCTTTGGACCTCAGTTCTGAAAATGGTGTGCGAGACGCTAGCTAATGCGCTAGTATTCCGTCAGCGTGGTATCGATACGGCGGTATTGTTAATCCAGCGATTAGATAAACGAGTCTGTCCCGCTTTGTTTCGGTGATCCCTCAGTTTTAGCCTTTGCTAGTTATAGCGCTCGCTCTGCACGCTCCAGTACTGTAGGCTAATTCTAAACAGATGCCATGCTAATGCTTAGAATTGACACTTTTGTTAGAAACAGACTTTTGGTGGTTTTCAATGTTACAATGAAACTGTAAAATCAACTAAAATCTATACAGATTGTGTTGTCATGGATCACGATCAGGGATAAACTGACAGACTACAGCGGTCTATGCTAACGATAAACAACATCACCAATGCTAATACTGGGCTTTGTAGCTGTGTTCTAATGGTACAGCCTTAGGATTAAGTTATTGAGTGGAATAGTGGCACATTTGGTCACATTGCTGTCTCACAGCTCCAGGGTTCCTTGTCAATAGGGATGGAGAACAGGGACAAAGTGTCAGAAATCCTAAGCATTTTTTGCCTCAGTTAAATTTTGCATATATTCACACCCCCCTACACACACATCTCTTTTTTCATGCTTTCATCAGTTTGATCAAGGACTTATTCTTATTAAAGCTAGTCCAAACTATTTCAAGGGTTTGATTTTAATTACCAAACGTTGCATTTTAGAATTTTTATTTTATTCTAAATATTTGGATCTCATTTAGAAGGCTGTCAGTTTTCTTTGCACATAATGTAGCTTGGAAATGTAGCGCAATCCTGTGGTGCAAAACTAAATAAAATAATGAAATAAATAAATAAATACAAATACAAATCTGCCATTTATCGTTTCATGCGTGACTCATCATTACGGTGTCACGAAGCAAAACTTTTTGCCCACAATATGTACTCACTCATTCATTCATCTTCTACCGCTTATCCGAACTACCTCGGGTCACGGGGAGCCTGTGCCTATCTCAGGCGTCATTGGGCATCAAGGCAGGATACACCCTGGACGGAGTGCCAACCCATCGCAGGGCACACACTCACTCTCATTCATTCACACAATCACACACTACTGACAATTTCCCAGAGATGCCAATCAACCTACCATGCATGTCTTTGGACCGGGGGATGAAACCGGAGTACCCGGAGGAAACCCCCGAGGCACGGGGAGAACATGCAAACTCCACACACACAAGGCGGAGACGGGAATCGAACCCCCAAATCTGGAGGTGTGTGGCGAACGTGCCACCGTGCCACCGTGCCCCCCCCCCCACAATATGTAAATTAAATTTAAATATATATATATATTTTAACAACTTCATTTTGACCACTTTTTCAGAGAGAAAAAAATACAAACATAATAAAAAAAAATAATTAATATAAACCTACTTTGTGTTTGATGAACAGGAAAATATGAGTGCAAATTCATTATTATTTCTGATGAGTGCAAATGTTTGTACACCCAGCTTAGTCGGTTATATTTTAATATCAATACCCTTTTATAAGCTAATTTTTTCTCTATTCTTTTCTTTCTAGATCTGAAATATTCTTGGGTCACAGAATGATTAAGACTTACTTACATATCTTCAAACATAAGTCAGAGGACTGCGAGGGCCATTCTAAAACTAGGTTCATTACTAAGGTACGTTTTACTGTTATAGAAACCGATTTTTCACTTTTTTGTCTGGGTCACATTTAGAAATTTTTCTAGAAATTTCTGATACATATTCTATCTATCTGTGCAATGTTCTGCTGTGCTGAATGTTGTCACATTTACATTTACAGCATTTAGCAGACGCCATTATCCAGGGCGACTTACATTATCTCATTATTTTTGTACAACTGAGCAATTGAGGGTTAAGGGCCTTGCTCAGGGGCCCAACAGAGGCAGCTTTGTGGACCTGGGATCGAACTCACAACCTTCCGTTTGGTAGACCAACACCATAACAACTAGGCTACCACATGCCACATGCCCCCGAAATGTGTACCAGATCCACCCCCTTGCTCAATAGATGCCAAGTTTTTGTTCTTTTCATCAAACACTATTCTTTGTTTTATCCAGACACTGTAATATATACTACCTTTGTAACGAGGTCACACCTTCTGACGATTCTTCCATGCAGATCTCTTAGATGTATATTAAGACCATGCAGATTGGATCTGTGAATTCCACTTAAGGCCAATTTCTATTAACACCCTGGACTTGTGAGCTGGAACTGCTGCGATATATTTTTATAGCCTTTTGCTGCTTCGTATTAGCTTCATTTAGCTTTATATTCATCCCCAGTCAGCTGTTGGGTCTTTGTTTTGATGTTTGCACTTTCTGGAATCGTTATTCCAAATCTTCCTAATTTTACAATCAAATTTATGTTATGAAGATATTTTATGTTATAATAATTATCTAGTATGTCTTACTAATTAAAGTTTACTAAAGTCACATCTTAAAAAAAAATAAGAAAGGTTAAAAACTGATAATGAAACGTCTACTAGAGAGAAGACGATGTTCACGTACTTTATTTACATTACGCACAGACGTCGTTTACGTCACGTTTTCTCTCCTATATAATTCAGGAAATAATTCTGTGTAAATCAACCACAACACTGTTTGCTTGCACCATTTGTACATGCAATTTAAGCCCATTGCACATGGAAATTATCTCTCATTATTTTCGGCTCTTAGTAAATCAGGGCTAATTGTTTTCCAGGATTCTGTCGCACACTGAAGCGTATTCAACATGTCACGAGCTCAATTTGCATGAGCTCCAGCTAGAGCTTAGAGACTACATTAGGCTAAAGTGTAACCAAACATGGGATTATAAACTTATGAACTTATTTGTAGGCAGTCTATGAACTTATGAACTTTTTATGCAGTCTAATGTACTTACTTTTACTCTCTCTCTCACTCATTTTCTACCGCTTATCTGAACTACCTCGGGTCACGGGGAGCCTGTGCCTATCTCAGGCGTCATCGGGCATCAAGGCAGGATACACCCTGGACAGAGTGCCAACCCATCACAGGGCACACACACACACTCTCATTCACTCACACACTCACACACTACGGACAATTTTCCAGAGATGCCAATCAACCTACCATGCATGTCTTTGGGGAGGAAACCGGAGTACCCGGAGGAAACCCCCGAGGCACGGGGAGAACATGCAAACTCCACACACAGAAGGTGGAGGCGGGAATCGAACCCCGACCCTGGAGGTGTGAGGCGAACGTGCTAAACACTAAACCACCATGCCCCCCCTATATATATTATATATATATTTATTTATTTATTTATATATATATGTAACATATAATATATATATATATATATATATATATATATATATATATATATATATATATATATATATATATATATATATATATATATAAATGGAATCACTGGTAAATTGCTGGATAAAAAAAAAAGAAAAAATAAAGCTAGAAATATGACTACATGTAACAGCGATGCATTGTACTGCACATGGGCGATGGTGGGCGTGATGAAGGGAGGGGGAGAGAGGGGATTAGTGTACAGTGGAGAGGGTAATAGATCTGAATGCTGCATGAGGGCTGTGTGTGTGTGTGTGCCTACGTTTCAGACTCTCAGTAATAGGATTTGGCCGGAAGAGCAAAGGGCTGGTCCTCAGAGGTGAGAACAGCTATTAAAATGGCTTCACTTATCCTCCTCTGAGTGTGTGTAGGTGCTCACTTACACCAGGCCATTGTAATGTGGCCACTTATTATAATAAGTCAGTCATATGAGATGCACCAAGACGCCAAGAGTAACTGTAGTGTGTGTGTGTGTGTGTGTGTGTGTGTGTGTGTGTGTGTGTGTGTAAATACACAGTGACTCGGGCATATTTTAGCAATATTTATAGAGTGCATTTGTGTGCCTCTGCAAACACATCAAAAGATTTCGGATCGTGCCCTGTGCAGTTGGCATGGCAACCTCAATTTGATTGATGCCTCTAAAGAATATGGGCGTGTCTGGGTGAGACAGCTTGATGGCAAATATTACTATGATTGACAATT